>NC_138182.1:274191658-274365307 GCF_964194105.1 Spermophilus citellus | reverse complement strand
TTTCAGGGCCGTTTTATGCTCTATATTTTGCAGTGCATTGTTGGTTGCGACATCTCACGTTGCTTGAATTGTGTTAGGCTGGTTTCACCATTCCTGCAATCTTTGCCTATATACATGCCCACCATTTTAAACAAAGTATGAGAAATGGAAGCAATTGAACTGAATTAGGCATATTCTCTACATAATTTATTATTTCAAAGCAAAACTAGATGTTGTTTTGATATATGGTAGATTGCAGTGTCCACAAGTTGTAGAATAATGGTAAATCATTACTGGAAACTGGCAGTCATTATTGCTACAACACATAGTTTCCTTCTCAGTCCTTTGTAAAATATTAAAATATCAGAATCTCCAACAAGACTTGAGTCAGGGATTCATGACATGGACTTAGTGAAAATCGACTATCTTTTCTGAATAGAGTGACCACTCACCTGGGGATGAGATCCACTTAAGACCCTTGGTAAGAGGACCTCCCAATGCAAGGAAGGAGTTCACTGGAGAGGACAGACAGGAAGGGAATTCCTGTCTCACAGGTTGGGACAGCAGGGAAGGAGAGCTAGCAAGTTAAAACCAGGGAGTTCAAATAAAGATTTGCAGAGTCTCACCAAAAGAGTTTGAAAGTGAATGGCAGCCTCCAAATCTGGAGGAGGAAGTTGGAGAAAAGGGTTTTATGACATCAAATAAACAAACAAATGAGGGGTCCATGGTCACATTAGAGGGAATTAAGGGACTGGTTTTAAAGGTAGAAAACTTTAAGTATCTGCTCACAAAGATATTTTAAAATAGAGATAATTTTAAATGTGTGGCACTCTTTTAGAAATCTTGTTATAAAAATAACATTATAACTAGACAGCACGCCTGAAATCCCAGCAACTCGGAAGGCTGAGGCAGGAGGATCCCTATTTTGAGGCCAGCCTCTGTGACCCAGCAAGACCCTATCTTGAACTAAAAATAAAAAAGGGTAGGTCTACCACGCGGCCTGCGCAGTGGTTTCATTAATGAGGTTCTGGCATTCAGTTAGTTAGAAGAGATCAAAATAAAACACACAGACAGTACCTTATTTTAATGCTAGGTCCGAGACGGCTCGGTCTCCCTGTTTCCCTGCCTCCAGCCGCTCAGCAGGGCAGCGAGGATTACTCTGGGCTAGCAGGAGAGAGAGAGAGCGAACACGCCGGGGATCAGCCTTTTATTTGGGGGAAACAAGAGATTCAGGGGAGAATTCCATCCAATGAAGGTTGAGGGGGGGCTGTACTCCAAGGTCAGGGTCAGTGATTGGGTCTCCAGGGTCAGTGGTTACGCACACCCCCACACGGATGGGCTCTCTCATCAGGAAAGGGTCGGGATAACTCCGACACAGCCAGAGTGCCTCAGGCCCTTAACGGGAGTCACCCAATCACGTGTCAGAATGGCTCCCCACATATTCCCCCTTTTTATTCTTAACAATGAGGCGGCGGTTCACTCTCTGGAGTCCCCGGATTCTTGATTGGAGGACTCGCCATCCTATAGTTACAATACAAAAGAGAATTAACAGCAAAGAGAATAATCCAATAATGTACCAAGCGGAGTGTTTAAGAATATTTCCAGGGTTGAATCCATTTAACTCCTTCAATATTTGGTTAGCCAAAGAAGAAGGATCTGAAAAATCAGCTCTATTATTTTGAATGTCTTGGATATGGTGATGAAGTTCCAGAATATCCAAGCTATTATTACTATTTTGCCAAATACCTAATAAATGGGTTTTAATCTTCTCCCAATCCCAGAGAGAAGCATTGTACTTGGCAGCTGTAACACATACATACTTATAATTAGCATGGCATTTAAGCCTTTCCTTAAATTTTAAGGCTGAAAGTTTATTACCAATGTTAATAACAGTCGCCTCTAAGGCGTTTAATTTAGTTTTAATCCTTTCATCAATATTTACTTGATTACGCAGAGCCTTGGAAGTATTTTGAGCTAAATTATTAAGAAATTTTGCATGCTGAATATTCTGAGACAATGTCAGAGATGCAGAGACGGTTGAGGCAATAAATGAGACCAGTGCTAAGACACCAACAATTATGACTCCAATAGCACGTTTAGGTCTTGTTAGCTGGGCATGAATTTGCTGCAGGACTTGTAAACCAGCATCAGCATACCATGGCTCTGAAATATTAGCAGGTAATAAAACAAAAGAGGGCTGATGAAGTATCAGCACTCCTTTTCCTCCATTATACCTAGAAATACAATTGGTTAGGTTGCACTTATTACAAGTAACAAAATATCTATCACCTATCCATCTAACTTTTACATTTCCAATAATTAAAACATAAGGAGATTGGACACAGGCTCTTAGGCCATAGCAAGATCCCTCTTTACAGTTCTTGCCGACAAATTTTGGTAAAGGTTTGTCTGTAAAATGTAAATATTCTGAGGCAGCAATTAAACGCCAAATATCTCTTTGAATGCCTCCTTCACTATAAGTCAAAATATTACTTACAAATCCTGCAGGTGTCATAGCAGAATTTCTTCGTAATTGTCTCTTATCAATTTTTGGAGACCAGTCTAAAATATACCCACTAGCTTTAGACACCTTATGTTGTACAGGAAAGGTATTTACACAATCCATCCATTTAGGAAAGGTGCCAATTTCAATTGTAGAACTATTTGGACAGTGGGGTACCGGTGGAGGTTTTGCAGAAATGACTGGCTTGTTATGGGAAAGTCCCATCTTAATTACTGATCTAGTATTAGGTTTTAAGTCTCCATAAATAGAATTATTTGTCAGTCTAGGTTTACCAATCGCTGTCTTTTCTTCAAATGATACTTTTAGACAGCCAGCATGTTTATCATGTGACCAACATAAAGGTAATTGGGCACTGTAGCCAGAATAATTAAATCTAGTCACATGACTGGGAGTAATATGAGTATCTGTAAATCCTCCCATCATGAATGAGTCATTAGTAAATACTGGAATAGATTCTCCAGTCCACACAGCTGGGTGTACCAGGGGTGGATCTGGGAAATATGTCCAATAAGTGTCTACTTGATTCCCTTTTACCTGACAGCCCAGTAGGGCAATTACTGTCGCTACCATCAAGACTGGTGTCCTGTTCTTTCCTAGGCGTCGAAGTATTTGGGAAGCCTGGGTTGTCAATTTCTTCACATCTTTCCACGAAATCAGCTTCTCGGCTGGTTCAATCTGGTCTTTCTTCATCTTTTTCCGATATCTCCTCCTTCTGGGTTGTGGCTCCTCCGTGTCTATCCTCAGTCGCTTGAGTCTGGGTTCTATCTCCTCCATGTCTGATAGCACGTTCAGGCACCCAGATAGGACGAAAAGCACCTTCTGGAAAAATACAAGCATGCCCTCGGCCCCATGATATTACCGGATCTGGGCCCTTCCACTGACCAGTCTGTAAATCTTTCCACAGAACTCTGCCTAAAGGGCCTGTCACCGAGGGAGACATTTGTCTCTCAGCAGCTGTGTGACCTTCTGTGTCACAGTTTAAAAAATTTAAAACAAATAAGTCATGATTAAGGCTATTTTGGGGAGTCATTATCTTATTCCCCCTTTTTAATTTTTGTAATTGAAGTTTAATAGATAAATGAGCTCGTTTTACAATGGCTTGACCTTGGGGGTTATAAGGAATTTTTGTTTTATGATTAATTTGAAACTCTTGGCAAAATTGTTGAAAAGCAGAGCTTACATAAGCTGGAGCATTATCTGTTTTAATCTGCATAGGACACCCTAAAATAGAAAAAGCTGCTAAGCAATGAGAAATTACATGTTGAGTATTTTCCTTAGTACGTGCTGTGGCAAAAATAAATCTAGAATAAGTGTCCACTATGACATGTACATAACATTGCTTACCAAATTGAGGAATATGAGTTACATCTATTTGTCATATTTGATTTGGTTTTAATCCACGGTGATTTACCCCTGATGGCAGAGATGGAGTGTAAATAACACACTTAGGACATTGGCTTACAATCTGACGAGCCTGTTTTCTGGTAATACTGAATTTTTTACGTAAGCTAGAAGCATTTTGATGATGTAAGGAATGGGAAGCTAGGGCACAGTCATATGAAGACATCTGTTGACAAAAAGCTACTAATTTATCAATATTATCATTACCTGTAACCAAAGGTCCAGGGAGGCTAGAATGTGTTTGGATATGTCCAATAAAATATGGGTACTTCCTCATTAGCACTGTCTTTTGTAAATTATGAAATAATTTAAATAACTCTTGTGATGAAGTAAACCCAATAACTGAGGTTTCAATATTTTTGGTAACTCTGACTGCATATAAGCTGTCAGAATAGATATTAATAGGCTCATTTGAAAAATAATCTAAGGCCAAAATCAGGGCTTGAAGTTCTGTCCTTTGAGCTGAAGTATAAGAAGTTTGTATTACCTCTGTATGAACACGGCTGAAGAAACCTGCCTTACCAGAGCTGGAACCATCTGTGAACACCGATAAAGCTCCCTCTATTGGATGGGAAAGTACAATCTTTGGAAAAATAAGTGATGTTAATGATGTAAATTGTACAATCTTATCACGAGGATAATGGCTATCTATCTGGCCAGGGAAATCTGCAAAAGCTATCTGCCATGAACTAGAAGTTTGAAAAAGCCAATTAGTCTGTTGAACAGAAAATGGAATAATTATGATATCAGGCTCAGATCCAATTAATTGTAAAATCCTAGTTCTACCCTTAATCACTAATTGAGCTGTAGAATCATGAAAGGGAATTAATGTCTTTTGAGGGGAATGAGATAAGTAAATCCATTCAATAACTCCTAATTTTTGTCATATGGCTCCTGTTGGGGTATGTTCAGTTGGAAATATTAATAAATACATTATTTCTTTAGGATCTATTTTAGTAAGCTGTGTATTTTTAATTGCAATTTCCACTTTCCTTAAGGCTGTTTTGGCCTCCAAAGTTAGTTGACGTGGAGAGGTTGGAGAAGGATTTCCTTGTAATATCTGAAATAAAGGACTTAACTCAGAAGTAGTTAACTTTAAGGATGGTCTTAGCCAGTTAATATCTCTTAATAGTTTTTGAAAATCATTAAGGGTACGTAACTCCTTAACTCTTATCTGAAGATTTTGAGGACGGATTGTACTCCCTTGAATTATCTGACCTAGATATTGAAAAGGAGATACCTTTTGAATTTTTTGAGGAGCTATACTTAAACCCATAGTTGTAAGTGAGGTCTCTAACTGAGTAAAAATTTCTGAAAGTACTTCTGAATTAGCATGGGCCAATAATATATCATCCATAAAATGAATAATGTATGTATCAGGGAAGCTATTTCTAATGGGATCTATTGCCTGATCAACATATTTTTGACACAGTGTAGGGCTATTACGCATTCCCTGAGGAAGGACTTTCCAGCAGTATCTTTTAACAGATTCCTTAAAATTAACTGCTGGGACAGTGAAAGTAAATTTTTCACAATCTTTAGGATGTAACCTTATAGAGAAAAAACAGTCTTTTAAATCTATTACCATCAAGCTGTAATCTAAAGAATGGCTGTGGGGGAGGGAAGTCCTGGCTGTAATGATCCCATAGGCCGAATTGTCTGGTTTATTGCCCTTAAATCCTGTAATAATCTCCAATTTCCTGACTTTTTCTTAATAACAAAAATAGGTGTATTCCAAGGGCTAAGTGTTGGTTCAATATGACCAGTTTGAAGTTGTTCCTCAACTAATCTATGAATTATTTTAAGCTTTTCCCCTGAGATGGGTCATTGAGAAATCCAAATAGGCTCTTCTGTGAGCCATGTAATTTTTTCAGCTGTTTTAAGGATCGGGGAAGTACTCAGTGCCCCTAATAAAAATTTTGTCCTGAAGTATTTACTAATCCTTGCCGTGGAGACTGGCTTGTAAACAGATATTCTTCCTGAAAGTTTTCCCTATCATCTCCAGGAAAATACCTCTGATTAATTTTTTCAACTGACCTTATAGAATTTGGGGTGACTAGTAGCAGTCCCATTTTGGCTAGTATATCTCTTCCCCATAGATTAGCTGGTAAAGACTCTAACACATAAGGCTTAAATATTCCACTGTTCCCATCAGAATCTTCCCAACGGAGATAGTTGGCACTTTGAGCAGGCTGTGAAATTTTTCCTATTCCTTCTAGATTAGCTGAGGCTGTATGCAGAGGCCACTGCCTGGGCCAAAATTGGCTGGACAATATTGAACTATCAGCCCCTGTGTCAATTATTTCTAGGAAATTTTTATTATTAATTCTAAGTTTTAATAAAGGGCGTTCTTGTCGCACTAACTGGGACCAATATACTCTGTCCGGCGGTTTAGAAACTGAATCTGTCGGCAGGTGCCTTTCTGAGACACAAGGCAATAATATTAATTGAGGAAAAATATCCTTTGGGGTGAGTCTTAGGGCATAATTGGATCTTACAGTAACATATAATTGCCCTTTAAATTCTGAATCTATCACGCCAGGTATTACTTCAATAGCTCCCTTTAAATTATTACGCCCCAAAATTAAACCTACAGTATTTTCAGGAAGCGGCCCGAAAATCCCAGTAGGGATTTGTGTTGGTCCCGTTTCAGGATCTAATTTAACTGTCTCTGAAGGTCCTAAGAAAACTGTCTGTGATCCATGTCTCTGCTCCGGTAAAAATCGCGGACTGTCCTGGTCGGCGCCGCTAGTGACGTCACACTGTGCGACCGTCCCTGGAATTCCCGGGCTCCCGCCAGGAGGAAATGCCGGTGGCGGCGGGAAAGCGGGCTGATCCGCGCCGTTTGAATCCTCCGCATGGGGCTGCGAGTCTAAGTTCACATTTCTAACCTTGGTCCCTAGTGCTTTTGTTCTCAAGGGAAAGGTAATTAACTTAGCCTCAGGCTGATTTTCCATTTGAATAGACTTAACAGCTCCTTGAATGGCTTTTATAAGGTCTTCAGGTATTTCAGTAGAAAGACAAACTCTCTGTAACTTTCTTCCTAATTTCTCCCAAGTAAGTAAATTTGGAGACTCTTGGTCACAAAACCAAGGACAATATTCACCTACAATCTTTAAGAATTGCAATAACTGAGTTTTCTTTATCTGTTTTCCTTTCTGATTAATTATACTGTCTAAAATAGTTAGATACATTTCCTTATCCGAAGAAGTAGAATTTCCCATTTTAAGTAAATTAACGTCTCTTTCCTTCAATATTTCCCGGTACTTTTGTGACTCAAATGTCACTTTTTTCTTTCTCTTATCTTATTTCTTATTTTCTTTATCCTCTTTATTACTTTTGTGACCCAAATGTCACCTCTTTCTTTTCTTTATTCTTTATTCCTTACTTTCCTTTATTTTCTCTTTATTTCTTTATTTCTATTTCCTTATCTTCCTTTCTCTTTATTTCTTTCCCTTAATCTTTTTAGCGCGCGCTCCCACTCAATCTAACTAATTCAGAATGCCCCACGTTGGGCGCCAATTCTACCACGCGGCCTGCGCAGTGGTTTCATTAATGAGGTTCTGGCATTCAGTTAGTTAGAAGAGATCAAAATAAAACACACAGACAGTACCTTATTTTAATGCTAGGTCCGAGACGGCTCGGTCTCCCTGTTTCCCTGCCTCCAGCCGCTCAGCAGGGCAGCGAGGATTACTCTGGGCTAGCAGGAGAGAGAGAGAGCGAACACGCCGGGGATCAGCCTTTTATTTGGGGGAAACAAGAGATTCAGGGGAGAATTCCATCCAATGAAGGTTGAGGGGGGGCTGTACTCCAAGGTCAGGGTCAGTGATTGGGTCTCCAGGGTCAGTGGTTACGCACACCCCCACACGGATGGGCTCTCTCATCAGGAAAGGGTCGGGATAACTCCGACACAGCCAGAGTGCCTCAGGCCCTTAACGGGAGTCACCCAATCACGTGTCAGAATGGCTCCCCACAGGTAGGGGGTGTAGCTCAGTGGTAGAGTGCCCCTGGGTTAAATCCCAAGTACCACACAAAAAAGAAGAAAAACATTAACATTATGTCACAATGCATGTAAGAATTTCTGCTTTAGCTTTGATTATACATTTTAAAAATTGGAAACAACTGAAATGTTGAAGGAGAGCAATCTTGTTCTCACTCTCAGCATATTAGGCAGCTCTCAAATATGGAAGTGTATGTCTGTCTTCATTATAATGAAAAGAAGCTTATGACCCATTGAAAACTGAGAAACTGTAATAACCCATCTTGTAACCATCATGTACTGGTTACACTGCTCCATCTCGACCTACCCCCTGAAACAAGCCCCTGGGGTGTCGATGCTCTTATCACCCAATTTCTCATGAAGAAAATGGGTAAGAAGTGCTAGACGTAAAGTAGCAGATGCAGTCAGAAGCAAAGCTGTGGTTTGAACACGAGTTTATCTGACAGTAAAACTCGTCCCTACACCACTGTACACCACAGCAGCCAGAACACAATCTTGGAAAAATTCATAAAATATAGTCTAAATGAATATTCCATCTACCGTAAGATGCACTTGTTCTTACACTCTTGATACATCCACAACCAAGCACGTGGTGCATCACTAACAGCCTGGAGAAAGAGACTCAGTTCTTCCAGAGAGGATTTAGAATGGCTTCCGCCAGGTTTTTAATCAAGCTAAATTCTCTTCTTTGGACTTTTTGGACCACAAGGGAACTATAAATTCAGACCCCAAGTCTAATATAGGTACCCACTTGTGACACAAATCCTCAAGGGCGAGTCCTCTGTTTTTTCCCTTCCTCTCCCCCGCACTAAGTTAATAAAAGTTTCCTACCATTTCCTTCTCTATGGCATGTGGGAGTTTGTGTCTCTAGTTTATATGAGGGGTGGGGAGCCGTCCTCAGCTTGGTTGTGTTTTCCTGTCTTTGAGGTGTATCATATAATCAATAACTTTCCAGGATAGATAACATTAAATACATCCCAATGGTAATAGTCATGGTGGGTTATAAGTAGCTTTGCTTATTTTGTTTGTATTGTTCTCAAATTCTTCTGTGAAAACATGAATTTGTATTTTTTTTAAAAGAACATTAAACAATTGAGTTATCCAGTATAATTTTGGAATAATCAACTGATGTAGCTGGATTGTAGAGGCAGGAAATATCTCTTCCTTATATTCTGGTCAGCAAAATACAGCCACAGGAGACTTCAGAAGGAAATGAAGACCCAAAGGCTGGGTAAGCCTGACTATTTGTATTCTAGGTTTGATGAGAGGTGGGAAGTCATGAGACTATGATAGGACTAAAGGGGTCAGAGGTCAAGGAGTGAAGCTGGTCAGTTGGACTCCCCTGCATCCCCCTTCTTCAGAGATAAGGAGGTTCTTCTCTCTAGGTGTAGGGAGGCACCTTTCACCTGAGAGTTTTATGACCTGATTCAGGGTAAGGTCACCCTGTACCTGTCCTGTCTCAGATTCCATCAGCTTACAATATTCAATATGTCAAAGTGCCATGTTTTAAGGTAGAACATCCTGTACCCCATCAGGAGTATAGACACACTAATAACTAGTCTGTTGAGTACATATGTGTATGTATACACCCATATGCTCATATATAAAAAGAGTGATGGTATATTATGTGCATGAAGTATTACAAATCATATACATATATTCATATGATAAATTACATATACACATAAAACATACTCATAGTTTATATTTTCATATGCAGAGAGAAAGATAAAGATTTTTTAAAATATGACTTGGATATCATTTTATTAGATAAAAGGCAGTGGATGTAGAAATTAAGAGGAAGCCGCAGACTTCTACTGGTGCTGGCTTCTCTGATTATAATACAGGAGGCCATCTGATTTCACAACAGAATCCAAGGGCTCCAGAGTAAGGCTGACTGACTTGAGAGCTTGGCCACATGGCAGACATGCCTCAGTCCCAGAGTCTTATGCAATCCCATGTCTACTAGCAACCACACAAGAAAAGAAGTTTTTATAAGCCCTCTTTATTAGTCAGCTTTCTATAACTATAAGGAAATAATGGAGACCATTGATTTATATAAAGAAAAGGTGTGTTGTTGTTGTTTTGTGTTGTGTATGGTTTGGTTCAAGGTTCTGGAAGTTCCAGTACAATGTCTATTGGTTCCATTGTTTGGGGCCTCTGGTGTGAGTGCCTGCTAATGGCAGGATGTACATGTACAAAACTGCTTGCCTTATGAACTAGAAAGCAGAAAAGAAAGAGAAAGAAGACATTGAGGGGCACTGATGTTTACCCTGAAGCTTGCAGTCCCCAGGGTCTCTGCCTGGGCTGTCCATCCAAAACTGGCATCCCAGCAGCCTAAGGCTTCAGACACCAGGTCTCACCAGGACTGCTGTCCAGAAGCCCAATTGTTCCACCTCCTGCTAAGGCCAAGACCAGCCCAGGTCCATGTGATAGACAGGAACCATCACCCTAGCTTCACTGGGCCCAGTCTTCAGGACCAGCTGAGGTCTGGCTCCTGACTGGCAGAATAGCTAGTCTATTCTATGTCCATTCTACGTCCCCTGTTCTTAGTTCACATTTCTGCAATTTCACAAAGTTCCCTTTGCACAATTTCAGCATCTACCTTTCAGGACAGCTATAGGAATGAAATCATGGACCTAAACACCCAAAACAAGGGTAGGCCCCCATCGATCTAAGGACCTCCCTCTAGGCCCACCTTCTAGAGGCCCACGGAACTTCTCAATAGTGCCACGCTGGAGACCAAGCCTTTAGCACATGAGCCTGTAAGGGACAGTAAGAAGATCCAAACCATAGAACCATCATTATTCAGTTCATTCCTTAAGTTCTGGGTCCCAGAAGTTGTCACTGCTGAAAAATTCTTAATGTTCAGCAGATGGTAAACAGACAAGCATTAGTGATGACCAGGGAAGGCTGCCAAGGCAGACTCTGAAGGGGTTCTTGAGACACACACATGTAAGGAAGACAATAAGACACAGGAGGCAGAGGCACAGAACACGTCTGTGACGTGGTGAAATATTATAAAATATGTCTTTGGCCCTCTTCCCCAATTTCTAGCATAAAGACGACAGGATCATTATGCTATTCATAATAAGTCCCTTTCAGCCATGTTGCTGTTTATACTAATGAGATAATTCTTGGAGGACCCCTAAGTAGCTGTAGGGTGGGAACTAGTTAAGTTGCCAGAGACACCAACCATGTGATTAGAGGAGTCAGCCCTACTTCCAATCCCCAGGGAAAGGAAAGGGGCTGGAGATTGAGTTGATCACCAGTAATCATCGAAAATCAAATCACTTGGTGAGAAGCATAGGTCATAAAAAGTAGACCAAAGGTCAAACCCATTATCAGCATAAGGAGGGGGAAGGGGTTAGAGACAGTACTAGATGGGGGTGGCAGGAGGAATTAGAAGAATGTCTAACGACATACGGAAGGACGCCTGACAATGATCATTGCATTTGTTCATTAGAAGCTCATCCATTACTGTCTCAGTTTAGCTGTTATAATAAAATATCACAGACTGGGTGGTCTCAATAACAAACATTTTTTTTCCTCACAATTTAAAAGGCTCTAAGTCCAAGGTGGGAGTCTGCATGGTCAGATTCTTGGTGAGAGGCCTGTCCTACTTTACTGATGGCTACCCCTAACTGTGTCCTCACAGGGAGGGGAGAGTATGAGAGAGGGCTTAAGTTCTCTGTTCGCTTCTCATAGGGCCATTAATACCATCGTAAGGTATTAATGAAGAGCAGCCTCTCTGGTCTTCACAGCCTCTCTAAACCTAGTTAACTAATTACCTCCCAAAGGGCTACCTCCAAACACCCACATTAGGGGCTAGAATTTGAACTTCTAAGTGTGCAGGGGAGGGGGATACAGACATTCCATCAGAACAATTAAATTGGCAAAAATGGTTGAGTGGAGTTAAAAGACACATTGGAAAGGGGTGAAGAACAAATTGGGGTATGGAGGGAGGATTGGGAGTGGAATACCGTTTTCATGAAGGCTAGCCTCAAAAACAAGGTGAGAAACAGAATAGTAAGTTGAAAAAGAGAGATTTTTTTCAAAAACATTTTTTTAATAGGATATACTTTTTTTAAGTCATATAAGGAAAAGGGAGGAGGGACTGATTGAAAAGGGAGGAAAGAGGAGGTGGGTCACAAGGTATGGCAGAAGGAAATGTGGTACCCAAGTGGAGAGGATGGCATTTAAAAGGACCCTGGACCTCCACTCCTCTGAAGTATGTGAAGTGTCTAATTCTAAAGTGGGAAGGAAAGAAGGTAAGAGTTTTTGTCAATAGCCCATCTTCTCTTGTATGGAAGATATCCTAAGCTCAGGGGTCAATAAACTTGGAGTGGTGGATTAGAAGACATGCCAAAGGAATTGGCCAGAGACACAGAAAAGATTTGGAACATTATTAAGGACCTAAGTTACTCTTTCTTAATCAGCATTTTATTCCCACTTTTAAAAGTGTGAGTGAATTGAGGCCAGCTGGCACAGGTATAAGCCTTTCTCCAGGTATTCTTACACCCAGGAACAGGAATTAAGAAACAGCATGATTGCCTTTCTCCACAGGTAAAAGCTGGCAGGTCAGGTGTGGAGAAAGGACAAGGAGTTGGGGCTTGGTAAGTCTGCAACTTGAGTAACCATGGTGATCCAGTCCATGGGGAACAGACACGAGGAGCAGAAGAGTAATCCTTGGTGTGATAGTCAGCTTTTCATGGCTGTGACAAAATACCTGAGAAAGAAAAACAACTTAAAGGAAGAAAGGTTTACGTTGGCTTCTGGTTTCTTTGTATGGTTGGCTGCCTCTGTTGCTTTAGGCCTAACTCAAGGCAGAACATCATGGCAGCAGGAATATGTGGTGGAAGAAACTGCTCGCCTCATGGTGGCTGGGAGGCAGATAGGGAGGAAGGAGTCAGGGACAAGATCTAGTCTCCAAGGGCACAGCCCCATGGACTCACTCCCTTCTACTGTATTCCATTTCCTTTAGTGTCCACCACCTCCTAACAGTCCCATCAGCTATGAGTCCCTAGGGATTATTCCACTGATGAGGTCAGAGGCCATCATGACCAAAGAGCTTCCCCAAAGCCTCACCTCTGAACACTGCTGTACTGGGGACCAAGCTTTCAACCCATGAGCCTTGGGGTGACACGTCACATCTAAACCATGACAGTGTGTGTAAGCCTTACTAGATGCCCATCAAGCAGACATTGCCAACTGCTTTACAGGTGAAAAAGCAAAAGACCCAGAAACATTAAATAATCCCCCCAGGTCATCTGGCTGGGTAAGAGGTGAAGCCAGAAATCTAACCCTCTCCTTTATGAATCCGAAGCTTCCCGACATCCTGAGCACAGGAGCAAAAGCTAAGAAATCAATGAGGTAGAAAGCAAAGGGCTTCAGCAGACAGGAAATGATTGAGCACAGATTTGTTGATTTAAATGTCACTTTCTGAACAGAGGAACTCTGGTCTGGATGATGCCAGGAAGCATCCGTGACTTCCACTAAGTTCTTACTAAATTCTGCTACTCAGGAGGCACCTGGCATCGTGTGATATGAGCTGATACCTTAATAAAACTGAGTCTTTCAAAAAAAAATTAAAAACTGCACAATTGAGTAGAAACCTACAACCTGGTTAAGATCAAGCAACTGTTCCCTTTTCTGGAAGATTCCTACAATGTCGTCCTTATCCAGCACGGCTCCTGCTTTGGAGCACTTTAGAAGAGTTTTGTGGCTGCCTTGGGATGAGGTGCCATTCTTGAGAACTGGGGCTTTTAAACCACAAGTCGAACTCTGAAAATTCAGCGGCTCTCCTTCCACTTGATAGGATGACAGATAAACCCAGGGCCCAGTGGTCAATCACTTGACTTTCTTCCTCTCCTTCACTCTACATAATGTTTCACTCTGCTCCTGCCTGCTGTCGAACTCCGCCTTCATCTCATTCCACACGAGTGAAACTCTCAAGAACTAAACTCTCAAAATGGCTAACGTGTATTTATGGGGCTATAATGGGGGATCCAGTTATAACCGTGACACACTGTGAGTCCTGTATTTAGGCTTAATAGCCAACTCTCTCTCTCTCTCAAAGACTCTATCCAGAAAAATCAATTTTGTTGAAGTTGCTTTATATTTGGAATGCAGCAGCTTACCTCTTGCTCCTAGCAGAGTTAACTATTCTCATGCCATTGGAGTAGAAATGGTGAATGGTCCTATCATACAAAATACAAAAATCGCCCACACTCTACAATAAACCAACAATTTAATGTAGCTGTGTTCACACAGGCCATGTTGCAAAAAGATTGAGCACCTTATCCAGCCGTGCCCAAAATTAAAGCACTGGATTAAATAACAGAGGTCTATCACACAAGCTCAGAAAGTTTAGGATCCATTTTTAAAAGCACCTGGTTTCTATATTTTTATACAACTTATAAGTTCATCAAAAATTACAAGTAAAAGTGATCTTCAAAAATAGAGATGCTCGGGGCTGGGAATGTGGCTCAGCGGTAGAGCACTTGCCTAGCACGGGCGGGACCCAGGTTCGATCCTCAGCACCACATAAAAATAAAGGCATTGTGTTGTGTCCATCTACACCTAAAAAAATAAAAAGTTTAAAAAAAGAAAAAAATAGAGATGCTCCAACCCTTCCACAGCACTACATGAGTGTGAATGAACCCCTTTATTTCTCAGGCTCAAGGTCCTCCATCTGCCCTGACTTTGTGGCCCCAGGAAGAGATGGCCACTCCACCTCTGGACAAGACCTGTTGCGACTGGCTTTCCCATTTGTGGGAAGTTTGAGGGGTTTGGAGTCTGATGGAGGACCTCACATGAGCACAGGTGGGAGTACACACACAGGGTTAACCGGGTGCCACTTTGAAGGGTTGCTAGGCCTGGCAGGTCCCCACAGCATGAGACACTGCAGAGGCTGCCATACAGGGGCCATTGCCCCGAAGGTGGCAGGCAGCCAGGGACCTCAGGAAGGGCTATTGGGGAAGGAGCTTACACGTTAGGGGATATCATGCAGCAGCCCTACACGGAGGCTCTGCCAAGGGCAGCAGCAACTGGGGGCTTTGTAGCCTGGGTTTTATTTGACTTTTGTTCCTTATGGATAGAAGGTATTTGGGAAGAATTTCATGAGGCATGCAAAATAGACAATTTCTAAATGACTCAAAATCTACTTATTTGGGATATGTTTAAAACAATTAGATGTATGAAAAATTGAGTTTGCTACTGGCAGGCTTTTGAGCTAACAGGTCCCAGTTATAAATTGAAAATTTTATAAGTAAAAAAAAATGTATTTAATGCACCTACCCTACTAACATCATACTATAGCCATATTACATAAAACTTGCTGAGAACACTAACACTGGCCACCAAGGGAACAAAATCAACTAACCTGAAGCCTAGTTTATAAAAGAGTGTGGAATAATTAATGTAATTCAGTGAATACAATTCTGAAAGTGAAAAACAAGGATAGTTGTATGAATATAATTTTGCACCATCACAAAGGTTTAAAAAAAGTAAGTAAAACCATAGAAAATTGGGAACCACCTGTAATACACAAATCTCTTAGCACTAGAAGCATCTGTGACTAAAATAGAAATCATATATATTTTCATAGTTGTTATAATTTCTTCAAATATAATTTAGGCTCAGTACAAATTCAAAATTATCATGATTATTCAGACTTTGGTAGATCTTGTTATCTAGTTGCAGATAAAGTACAAATATTATTATTGGGCATTTAAAATATTATTGGGAGAAACATAATCAATATAATTGGTTTCTTTATAAATCCTGTATATTTTTAAATCTTATTTCTGGAAGAAGGTCCACAGACTCTATCAATCTGCCAAGTGGATTCATGGCATTTAAAAAATTAAAATAAAAGCATTAATCATCCCTAAAAGAGGTTGTATTTTAAACTGTGAGGTGTGAGGAAATCGCCTAGGTGGTGCGTATGTGCTGAAGAGCTCGGCACCAAGATCCAGCCCGGAAGGACTTCAGTATTGGAAGATGGAGATGAGGAATGGTCAAAGGAGCCTGAGAAGCAGGACAGTGAGGTGTTGTGGACACCAAGAGAAGAAACTGTTTCGAGAAAGAAATAAACTGTGTTGAATCCCAAAGGTTCAGTTAGACAACTTGAGAAAGGACACTGCCCTCCACAGTACTAATGTCGCTGACGACCTTGATGTGAGCAGTGTGGGGGCCTTCAAAGGGGTGACAACAGCACAGAAACAGAGTTCAGGAAGTTTCACAGTAAAGGGAAGAAAAGAAAGAGGGCAATTGCTGAAAGATGATGAGCATTTTTGCGCTCTCTCTCTCTCTCTCTCTCTCTCTCTCAACCCTCCCTCTCCTAACAGTGAACACAGAGAAGAATGTGTGCTGATGGTGATGACCCGGGAGACTGGGGAGATTTCCAATGTCTTACGGACAGACAGTTTTGTGTTGCTGAAGCAGACAGGATGGGAGGGCCACGCACAGAGGGCTGCCTCTTCCAGGAAAAAGGAAGGAAGGGCAGGAGGAGCAGGTGGACACAGACCAGGGGGAGAAGGGGGTGCGGTGAGGGAACTTAAGGGCAGTTCTTTTATGATCATTTAAATTTTTTCAAGGAAATGGGAAGGTCATCAGCTGAGATTTGGAGGTCTGAGAAGAGAGGACAATGTGGATGGAGTAGGAGGGAGATGATCCTTGCAATCAGCGTTGAAGGGCAAGCAGCCTGCTCCGCCTACCTGATGTCAGTGACCATGGATTACAGTGAGACCGATCCACGACGCCATGTGTTTTCCAGACCTGTCCAGAGAGCCAAAGCAGCACCACCGATCAAAACAGGGACAAGAGTTGAGGATGCAGGAAAGGATGGTGGGGCCCTTGGGGGTGGTGGGCTGCTGGATTATGAGGACCCCAGAGGAGAGACCTATAAATGTAGTAGGTGGGAGATGCAGAGACGGTGATTACTGAATGAAAAGGAAGAAGTGAGAGGCTGAGATGGAAGAAGGTGAAAGACCATCAGTCAGTGAAAGTCGGGGAAATGGAAGGGGACATAGCAATTGAAATCCCCCAAAATCAAGATGGAATGGCACTTGAGACAGGTAGCTGAGAGCTGAAATCTTTAAGGAATGGGGAAGGCTGTGGTGATGCTAACAGGGACACAGGTAACCTCCCCAAGAGGACAGTGATTGGACTGACTCAGTTGCAGCAACTACAATCAAACCCAACCACTTGGTTCAGCCACACAGCAGCCATCTGTCCCCACAATAGAGCTTGTCTCCTGCCCTGAAATAATCTGAATCCATCAGGCTTCCCTTCTCTTGGCACATCTGCAGAGAGAGCAGCCTGACGCTGGTCAAATTCTGTGTGCTGAAAGCACTCTCTGATGTTGTCATCTATTTAGTTCACAGACATGTTTCCAAGTCCAGGAGCAAAATGAACAACCAGCCCTTGTGTTACTGGTGAGGGAACAGCATCTTCTTTCCCAAAACCCCAGGAAGCATTTCCGAACTTCATCTTTAAGTGCTTGATGATGATTGGAGGAAAGTGTTATTTTAATTCCTTTCATAGGAAACATTTTCAAAAGCTCATATAATCGTTGTCACAGAGCCTTTAATTATTCATCTCTTTGTTTCAGTGACAAGCTTTGCCAGAGCAAGCCCATGCTAATGTTCTCCTCCACTGCTTCTCTCTCCAGACCTGGAACATCCATCTCTCGTGCCCTGAAACAGCCACACTGAACCAAAATTCATGCTCAGTGGAACAAGAGTTCTATTCAAAATCAGGAAGCGATTGAATTTTCATGTGGCCAATAACTTAGCTATTTTTAAACAGCATTTTCAAGGGGTAAAAAGTACAGCATGCTCACCTCATATAGAAATGCCCACCTAATCTCTCCTCAAGTTTTTTCTCGAGTCTTCTGAACTCCGGCCTCCTCTTGATTCATTCCTTACTTCTCTCAGGGCTCTCATCAAAAGGCATGTCACCAGATATGTCTGCCAACCTGGAAACCCTGACTAAGGACTCTCTTACCCAGTGCTCCTCCATCGCCTACTCAACTGCTCTATTTCACTTTTTTTTTTATCATTACCTGAGACTGTGTCACCTGTGGCCACATGTAAACATCCACTGCCTGGAACCCTGGATCTGGCACAAAGGAAGCCCTCAACAAGCATGTATTAAACGAAGGAACGGGCAGATGCGTGAATGAAAACTGAATGCACAAATGGCCATTTTGGAGAAAGAAGATTTTTAGAAATGTTTTCAGTTCATAATAAGAAAGCAATCTTTTAAATCACATTCCCTGCAAGTTTAAATTGTAAAAATATAGTAATGTCACAGGAGGGACTCCACTAAACCTTTCTGTTGAAAACAGAATCCCACTTAGCTAAGAAAAAGCAGAGAGGAAAATGTCAGTCCTGAGGATAATTGTATTTGAAAGGTAAGTACTAGAAAACCAAGTCTCATAATGGAAGCGTTTGATCAAGCACACTGCACATTTGACAAGGAGCTTTCATTAGCTTGATTTATGTAATGGTTGGCTTGAGCATGTCAAGAACACACACATGTTAAGCATAACAACTACACACAAAAATGTACAGAGAACTCTTCCTTTTCTAGCTCTGAGAAATGGGTAAGTCCTACTTCTAGTTAATAACCACAATGATATTTATGGGAATTATTGCATTAAGTCCTATGAGGTATTCCTTGTCCGAGGATCAATTTAATACTCTACCCTCAGAAGCAGCAATTGTCTGAATAATTTCCTCCTTATAGATTCAGGGAACATGAGACGGCATTTTCAGACACTTTTGGCTGAATTCCATCTCTATTCACAAAGTCATTGATTTGGCTGGGGAATAAGGGAAGAGACTGAGGTGGGGTGGGAGAGGCCAGGGGAACTAGCAGAAGTACAGGGCCCATTCGTCATGCAGACCTTCAAGTAAAATATAGTTACAGCTCTGTTTCAGAAACGGCCCTACCATCCCATTGCTTATTTTCCCATTTTAAAGAGAGAAACTCTGCTAACTTGGGGATAGGCCATAGAGACATTTGCCTGTGTATTCATTTCCAAATATATATAATTCACTTGATTCCAAGATTTTGTTCCATTTTTTTAATTCCAGATCCTTGGGCATCTATTAAAGCTCTTCTGAACTTATTTCCTTTAGTTTGGGCAACCTAAAAGGTAAATTTCATGAAAATCAGAAGGAAAAAATATTCATATCTGTTCGGGATACCATGCCCAACCAACAACTGGAATTAAACCATTTTTACTCTGTCATAAAATGTCTACTTCCTAGGGGAAAAGGGTGTAGCTCAGTGCTAGAGCTCTTGCCTAGCTGGCACAAGGCCCTGGGTTTGATCCACAGTATCTCTCTCACACACACACAATGTATATTCCTTAAAACATTTAAAACTTGTTTTCAATATTTTAATCTATGTTCCTACTGTGTATCCCTATGGGGAACTCCTAACCTTTCCTAAATTATAAAGGAGCCACAGACACAAGTTGACTTTCTTCAGTATCATAAGCAGTGCTGTCTTCCAACACTAATGGCCTTACCAAAAAAAAAAATAAAAAGAAGGTGGCAAAACATGTGTCTAGCATTTCAGATAATCTTGCTGTTTTAGTCACCTTTGCATCACTGTAACCCAAATACCTGACAAGAACAGCTTAGAGAAAGAAGAGTTTATTTTAGCTCACGGTTTCAGAGGTCTCAGTCCATAGGTGACCAACTCCATTGCTCTGGACCCAAGGTGAGGCAGAACATTATGAAGAGAGGGAGTGGTGGGGAAAAGCCGCTCCCCTCATGCAGCAAGGAAGCAGAGAGAAGGAGGGGAGAGAGGCTGCAGGAAGAACCACCTTTCCAGAGCACACACGCAGTGACCCACCTTCACCAGCCACACCCCACCTGCCCACAGTTACCACCCAGTCTGTCCATTCAAACGAGGATGCACTGATTACATCATAGCCCTCACAATCCAGTCTCTTCACCTCTGAACATCCCTGCATTTACAGGAGCTTTGGGAGGACACTCATATCCAAACCATGATGCTTGCTTTATATACAGGTACCTTCTGTACCCTGAACCTGGCCACTAGCTCATTCATTAATTCACTCATTCACTCACTCATTGTTCAAGAAGACTTTTTGTAAGCATCTGTTAATGATGCAGAGGTGTGCTAAGTGCTCCAACAGTTCGAGCATCAGGAATGACTCCCTGCCCGTTTTCACATGTCCCCCTTACCTGGGAGGCACAGCCTCTCACCTTTATAACTTGCAGAGACTCAGCGTTTCACATTCACTTTGTCTAAGGAAGGGTCATGGGCCAAGTTCTAGAAGTAGACACTTCTCCAGGCTTATCATGCAAGTGATGCAAAAAAGTGCCTTGAGGAGAAGGCTGTCTTTATTTTCTAGAGCACGTTAGGGTGTCTATGGAAGGTGAGACCCTGGATAAGCTAATTTCATTTCACTCTGCTGGACCCAGGAAGTGTTCTTCTCTAAGGGAGCAGATCAGAGTACTATGGCATCTGATGTTTTCCTTACCTTCCGCCATGAATAATTTATCAAAAAGCATTCTCAAATTCTCAACAACACAAATACAAAATGAATTATTAACATAAGCTTCCCCCACCTAATCATCATCTCTTCCTTTCTGACGTTTTCCTTCACACCGTCTTATCATGACTCAGTAAAACAGCCTCTCCTCTAGACTCTGCAGTCAAACCGCTGTGCGCTCTAAATGTTTGTGTCTTCTTTCTTTATGTATTCAATGATTTTATGGCCTGGAAGTGCTGATTGTTTGTCATGTTCATATCAACATTTAGAAGTAAGAGTGATTTTTTTTCCCCTGTGCAATCCAGCTGCTCCTCTGGATGAAGATTGGAGACGTCTCCATGCAGTCTTAGGTAGAGATCAATCCTTAGAGTAGGATGAGTTTTCCACTGGAGGATAGCATAACAATGTACCCATAGTACTCATTCAACACTGGAAGGAGGTAAGGAGAAAATCAAGCAGAATATTAAAATTAAAATTTGCACATCAGTAGCCAGGTGCGGTGGTGCACACCTATGATCCCAGCAGCTCTGGAGGCTGAGGCAGGAGGATCGCGAGTTCAAAACCAGCCTCAGCAACAACGAGGCGCTAATCAACTCAGTGAGACCCTGTCTCTAAATAAAATACAAATATAGGGCTGGGGATGTGGCTCAGTGCCTCTGAGTTCCATCCCCAATATCAAAATAAATAAATTCGCACACCAGTGACTTCTCTGAAATTTTCTTCCCGTCACTCGCTTTTCTCTTTTGTCTCCTGGCAGACTTCAGGCCTTTCCCTTTATGTCATGAGTTTTAATTATGCTGAGACCTTTTGCTCTTGTTTCCGTCTTGCCATTTCCCAACTTTCTGACTCCTTTCTCCATTCCAATGCCCACCTTTGTTTTTCTTTTGTGCTACCGTGCAATTACTATTTTTCTCCATATGAAATGGAGCAGAAGGACAGTGGACCCAGAGAGAGACACAGCGTTGTCTGGTGGAAACAGAAGTACCATTAAGAGTGGGGAGTGATTGTCATGCTTTAACTGTTCCTGCTTCCCTCATTCTTGAGCCAAGAACTCTTCATTGAGATAAAATGCACGGTGGGTCTCCTGGACATAACATGAAACCTGATATCCGTGGCGATGTCCAGCCGCAGTGCACACTGTCATGATTCAGCACTCCATCAGGGTGAGGTGGCTTCAGGGAGCCAGAAGGCTGCTACTCTGCAGTGGCTGCTGTGAAGTTTGCCATTCGTCAAAGCGAAGGGAGTGGGTGGAGAGGTGGAGAGAGCAACAGAGGGAAGCATAGCGCAGAGAGAGACGGATGTGCATTTGGCTCTGATAGTTTTTGCATCTAACTTAGTACATCTCACCCTGGGGAAACTTAGCTTAGTCTAAATGTAGATGACATCAGTCTTCGAAGATTGTATTTTCTTCAGCACCTTTAAAAATAACAACAGCTGGGTGCAGGGGCACATGCCTATAATCCCAGCTGCTCAGGAGAGTCAGGCAGGAGAATCACAAGTTCAAGGCCAGCCTTGGCTATTTAATCAAGACCTGTTTCAAAATTAAAACTTCAAGGCTGGGATTGTCACTCAGTGTTAGAGCAGCAATAAGGTGGGAGGGAGGTCACAAAACCTACATCCACAAAAATTATGTTGATAGTCTAAATAATTGATCCTGAATGACAGAATGGCATGTTGTAAAATGGAAGGTATATTGTGCATCACTGAAATGCACTACATCTGATGTCTGCAAGTTCTCATGTGATTTCTTAGAGGGCTCTGAGGTTTAGACTAAACTTTGTTCATTTGGCTTCAACATTTATTGTGAACACCACACATACCAGGCTCTGGAGCAATAAGAGAAGACGTCCTGATTCTAACCCTTGAGAAGCTGACTGTAGTAGGATGGTGTTTCAGGCACTCTTCTTGGTTGCCAGCAACAGAAAACACTCTGATTATCTAACTTTAAAATGGTGATTTTTAAGGTTACTGAGAAGCTTCCAGAATCATCAGAACAGCATTGGAACTGAAGCTACTCCTGCCCAAAGGAAGGCTGAGAAGCAATCTAGTAGAGTCACTGCTGTGGCAGAAATGAAGCCACTGGGCACTGCTACAGGGGTCAGCACAGGCAGCCATTCCCACCGCCAGTACAACTGGACAGCCAATGCATTCCGAACCCTCACCATGACTTTCTGCTTATCCCCCATGATTAACAGTCCTAGGTCCAACCTAGTGACTATCTGTCCCTGGGGCCTCATCAAGTTTACAGTGGGGATTACTCCCTAAGTAGAAGGGTAAATGGAAACTGGTGGAAAAAAAGTTAAAAAGGATAAATAGGGATGGATATAGTATCATATGATATAAAGTGGCCAAGGCTATAATTCAAAGCCCTAGCCAATGAGGTCAGGGAAAGCATCCAAAGGGAAGTTGAGGGAAATAACAGAAGAAAGACACAAAGACAAGGAATAGGAGGGTGAATATGTGTGCCTGATATTGCTAGAGCACAGGTTTTCAATCTTGGGTTCATTGCTCAGGGGATGTCACAGGGAAGTAGCCCAGAACAACCTGCAAACCAGCCATCAGAGTCTCAGCTGTGGGGCCCAGCACCAAGCCACAGCTGAAATGCAGGGACGAAACCAAAAAGAGCTTCTCTCCTGCAGTTAGGAAGGCTCTGCTCTCTGCACGACACTTAAACTCTCTTGTCACCACTGCCAACATCTTGCTCCAGGATATTAGATTTCCTGAATTTTTCCTGTACCAGAAGTCAGACACTGAAAGGACAACTTTAGAAGTGAGCAAAAGAAAACAGATTGACTTTGATACACATTCTGCTTTAGAAGTGAAAATGATTCCGAGGAGCAAAGAGAGTATTAGGAAGACTTTTTTAATAGACAGATATGAAGACCTAGCAAATAAACCAAAAGCAATATCTACCAATGAAAAAAAAATGCTACATGATAATAATGTAAAAGTTGTGTTGGCCATCCATGAGCTTCGTCAACATTTTTTAAGAGCATTTTATTCAATCGTATAGAAATATACATTCTACTCTCTTGTCATGGAGCTTTCCAAATCCAGAATTATAAGGTCTCATTGCAAACATACTGCGTCCTATTGCTCTGTGGAAATATGTTGAGAAGGACTGAGAGCTCCCAGCATTCAGCTCCCCGTAAAGAAAACAAACCAGCTTCCCAATCTTTGCATATTTAAGAGCAATCAATCAGCAGCTGCTGACATGGCTTCCCTCACAGATCAACATTAGAGTTTGCCTGGGATGGAGGGGTTCCCTGAAGGCAGGACTTTCACTGCTATAGCCACCAAAGTCCTGGGAACACCAGGATGTGTGGGTCATCATTTCACCACTTCTCCTGCCCTGTTCTTAAAAAGAGAAGATGAAAACTGGAATCTCACCTGCAGCTTGTTCTGACATCAGCTTTCCCCCTGGCTGATGTCAGAAGCAGCTGACTTCAAGGATGGATGATGACTCTGCACTCTCCTGCACACTCGGGATCTTTGTGGGGAGTGGCTGATGCCATGGCAACAAGAACCATCTGTATGTTGGTGGTTCTTTGACCCCAATTTAAAGATTTTAATAGAAAGCTTCTAAGACATTGTTCCAAACACCTCCCTGTTGCCTTGGTGTTGGCTTCTCACGCTCCTGAATCCCTACACTCTAGGAAGCTAAAGAAAGGATGGATTTTCTCATCAGCCACTTACTTTTCTGCCCACAGTCTCTCCCCCTCGTACTGCGGGATGGTCAGTGTGCATTTCCCAAGCTTTAGAAATGTGCGGCATCCCTCCTCCCACCCCCGGACACTGTGTCTATCCAGATCTTTCACTATCTGTGTTGCCTGGAACTGGAGATGGTAAGCTGTATTTCTTTCTCAAAAAAGCATAAAATGGACACTTAAGCCTGTACGTATAAATTCAAGTCCAAGAGAATCAGATTCGTGGTCTGCATCCATAATTCCCCAAACTCATGAGTGTGGAAGTGTGAAAAGGCCCCTCAGTCCTATGTCTAAGGAAGGACCCTGAAGGATGGAGGCTACTTTGTCAACTGGCACTGAAGCATTTCAGCAAGTTTCCACTAATTCCAACGATGTTACCTTTACCAAGAATGTTTAGAATTAGGCTTTGGTTTGGGGCAGTCATTAAAGCCAGTTGTTGAGGATCCAGCAGGAAGTGATTGGCACACTCCAGTGGACGTTCTGGAAGAGTTCAGCAAAAGGGATGTTACAAAGGTGTGGCAGAGTTCATGGAAACCAACCAGGGACAGTGTTGTGAACTAAAATGAGCAGGGGGAAGAAGCAGCTGTGGGATCCCCCAGAGAAGTGATGAGAGCCACCTGCCAGGAGTGGAGGTCTGTCAGAACGGTGGTGATGAGCAGAAGGAGAGCTAAGGATTAAGGGCCTGGGCCTCCCCCTCTTTTCACCTTCGCATCTCCTGGCAATGTCCCCACTCACATTGCTCAAAGCAGCCCAGGAACCAAAGATCAGGAGACCCTTTGATGTAGCCCACAGATCATGTTCCAGGACACAGAGAAGAGTAGAGTGGTCCTGGAAGGACAAGGAAGAGACCCACACTTTACTCCACACCCCTCATTGTCACTATTTCCAGGTACACTGAAGCACTGTGCTTTCTCACCCAACATGCAAGATGGAGTCTGAGAGCAATCTAGACCATCCATTTAATTAAAATAGAAGGAGGGCAATAATTTTTACCTAGTTTTGTTCATGACTGTATTCCCGACCCCCTAGAATAGGGCCTGGCACATAATAAGTGCTCACTCAATAAATACTTCTCAAGTAAATGGTGAGATCCCTCCACCAGTTAATATCAACTGTGAGTAAAATCCAAACCTCCCAACTCTTTTTTTTTAATTTTATTTTTTTATTTTTTATATTTTAATATTTATTTTTTAGTTTTCGGCAGACACATCATCTTTGTCTGTATGTGGTGCTGAGGATCGAACCCGGGCCGCATGCATGCCAGGAGAGCGCACTACCGCTTGAGCCACATCCCCAGCCCAAACCTCCCAACTCTTAATCCTGTGCTTTCCTCCATGCTTTTGTGAAAGTAACATAGGTTTTCAGTGCATTTTCCACAGTTGTTGATGAATCCCTATGGATACTACCTGCACCCACATTTCCTCTCTCCCTAAACCTTCCTGTCCAGTGGCTTTAACTCTCACCTCATGAAGCTGACTCACAAGTATTTCTCTCAAATTCTTAACATGTCTTGGGAACAAAGCATCTGATTTTCCTCCAGTGCAGAGACCCTCACCCCAACGTGCATACTGCAGTCTCCTGTAGCTTTACAAAAGACCAGACCCTGGCTCTACCCCAGAGCTTCAGATTTAGTGGGTCTGGGTGGCATCCAGGCATCCAAGTGTTTTAATAGTTCTGTAGATTCCAAGGTGTCCCCAGAGTTAAGAAACACTGTTTTGGTTCCTTCAACACTACATGTCCAAAATGGAATTCAATATCTTTTCCCACAAATCAAGTTCTTTCTCCTAATTTCCCTGTTTCTATCTTAAATCCAATATTTCCCACTCACCCATAGCCAAACCCGTGTTCTCCTTTATTTCCTTTTCACTTCTTTAGGCAATTGTTGCCAAGCCACAAAGCATTAGCCCAACCAGGTACCTCAATCTCTTTCCCACGGTTCATCTACACTGCTGGCCCTGAATTTGGACCGTTGATGTACCCACAGCCTCTGGAATGCCCAGCCCAGGCCGCTGTGAATGTAGATTCTGAGGGAGTTTGTTGCCAGTATCCACCCTCCTCATTCAAGGTCAAATGACCTTTATTCCATTAATAGCAACCTTGCAAGGAAATACTTTTGTCCTCATTTTATTTAAGAGTTTTGAGTTTGAAATGTGATAAAATCAAAACAACTCTTTTGTTAAGGGGACAGAATCCTGGGTACATTTTTCTTTCATTTCTCCCCCTTATTGGTGTTATATTATTGTTTTTCATAGAAACAGGACAGACGCAATGGGAAACTCAAGGACTTACCATCTATCACAGAAGAGCAGGCCAAATGTTAAACAAATGCAGGAGACGTTTTTAATTATGTCCCCAGGATTCTGGATATAAAACCTCAAGATTAGTGTCAACAGTAGCCTCCAGGTTGTCACCTTTGCCAAGAAAGCAATCAACTTATTGAGGTCATGACATCTTTCTACGTATTTACCTTTCTGGTGACCTACAAGGCCTGGGTGATTTGTGCCCACTGCCACCTTCCTTTTCCCCCTGTCCCTTAGCTACCTGCAGCCACATGGGCCTCTGGCTGACTATTGAAATAAGCCTGATTCCTCTGAGCAAGGACTTTGGCCCTTGCAGGTTCCTGTCCCAGGGCTCTGTTCCCGGGCAGGCCTCATGCTTTACCCTTGCTCTCTTTTCTCCAATGTCCTCTTGAGACCTTCCCCGATGACATCATCTGAAACTCATGTCCACCTCTCCCTGCTCCTTCCCACTGCCCACTTTCATTTTTCTCTAGAGTACTCACGTCCATCCATAGTTCTACAGCAATGTGTCAACAGAACCCTTCTAGAGGCTCATTACATGCTGGGCCTGTTCTAAGAGCCTTGCACGTGCTACCTCCTTTAACCCACAGCCCTTTGAGACTTGGGCCAAAAGACAGAAAATGAAAGCTGGGGCTCCTACATTTCACATTTCACAGATGAGGAAACTGAGGCATTGGGGAATTACAAAATGACTCAACGTTGTAAAATGACTGAACAGTGGAGCCAGGACTCAAGCGTCAGGCAGTCTGGCTGGAGGGTCCCCAGCCTTAGCAACCATGCTTTCATTACTTAACCTATTTATTCTGTTTATTTTGAGTCTCCCCCTCTACATTGTAAACTCTATAAGGCTACGAGTTTGTAATTTTTTAATTGATATATCCCCAGTTCTCATCACAGCCTCTGATCCATAGTGGATATTAATGTATTGACATATCTGTCTAATTAATTAGTCAGTTAGTTATCTCCATCATCCCCTTCAATAGCAGGTATATCCCCACATATCTAAGTGCCTAGCTGATATTTTTAACATGAGCAAATCCCTAGGGTGTGTTTCTCTGACCATATCACCCTGCTGCCTACTCTAAGAGAAACACATACGCAAATAAAATGTGGTAAGTTTCTCTGTCTTTTGACCAAAGTCCCAAAGGCTAACAACAGTCAATGTCAAGGGCCCCTCACTCCCAAACAAGGGACCTGGTTAGTGATGCAGGAGAAGGAAGAAGGTTGGGACTCCTTGCCAAATCGAGATGATCATGGAAAACTAATGGACAGAGGTTGGGTTCTGCTCTGACAGCAAAGGCTGCCTCTCAGAGACTTGTGTCAGCCTCCACCTCTGTGGCCTGAACTACAGCCAGAAGCCAATCCTCAGCCCTTAGGTTGGAGGTCTGCAGCTATCTGAGCCTGTGGGCAAGGAAACTGGGTGAACAAGAACCTTCCCTTTCCAGGCCTCAGTATGCATGGGCACGCACACACACACACACACACACACACACACACACCCGCGCGCGCGCGCGCACACACACACACACACACACACACAACAGCATACTCTGTGATCCAGTGCACTTTTTTAGCCCAGTTGGCCAGGAAAACATTTGAGCTAAAATTTTAGGACCCTACAGTCTCTATAACACCAGAACTTTCCAATTCTCAGCCCCTAGAACAACACCTGTCACAAAATGATCCTGATGCTCCACCTTAGTTAGTCCACAAAGACATGGAGTGCTTTTGAAATATATCTTAACTCATAGTCACCCTGTTCTTCCATGCCGGCCTTGCCCAGTCCGCCAAGCTAGGATCCCCCCACCACTATAGACAAGAACCACAATGAAGATCGAAATCACTTTACTGCAACGCCTGCCATATTTGGCATTAAGCAAGGTCAAAACACCAAATCAGAATGCCTCCAGCCTCTATGAACGAGTTTGGTTAACACTGAGCTACTTCAGCAGAGCCTCATCCAACCTTCGCAGAAGAGCTCAGGCTGAATAACAGTTTCGTCCATCAAAGCTGGGCATCCTGCCCTTCCCCAGTGTAGCTCTCCAGATACAGTCTCCATCTCTGGGCAGCTGTTGGCCTGCGTCACCATCTGTCAAGCTGGCCCTCCACCCACCAGTGAAAATGAGCCTGTGGTTTATTACACCCAGAGAAGGTGGCCGGAAAGACTGGTATTTTCTAGATCAATGGCATTGCATTTCCACCTCATCCCTCTTGCTGGAAGCTGTTGCTGCTCACATCTGCTGAAAAATGTACTTGTGGAAGAATCTGCATCCGTAGCAAAAGATGGCAGCCACGGCAGTTCTTCCTGAGCTGGCTGCCTCAGGGAGGCTCCTGCTTTGGGGTTGGTTTTACTTTTTTTGTATCATTTGGATTTTTTGGTTTGGTTTGGTCCTTAGCATCAAACCCAGGGCCTCAGGCATGTTAGGCTTTACTACCTTATGCTATGACCGATAAGGAAGGCTTCTGAAAGCTCATCTCCATCTGGGTACTTCATCTCTGCCATTATACTATCCCCAAATCACCTGGGAAGAATTTGCCAATAGGTAAGAATTGGACCAAGCTGACCTGGCTGTCCCCTTGTGAACTATGGCTGTACATCCACGTGATGGAAATAACTAGAACATAATGTCAATTTGCTTCATGTCATAGATATTCAAATGAAGGGAAATCGGTGCATGGAGGTGATACTGCCCCTGACACCCAATGAGCCACATTCATGTCAATTGGTTTCTATCTTAGGGCTGAATGTTGCCATCTGGTGGAGAGTAAGGAGTGCAGGAGGTAGAAGGGGGAAATGGAAAGAAGGCTATTCATTAAACAGAACATTTGGCAATAAAATGAGGATTATGATGAACTTGTCCTTATGTCCCATTTAATAGGAAAAAAAATGAAAGAAATGCATATCATCCAGGATACTTCAGACCTCCATAAAGCACGCATTGTGGCTGCTGCAACCCTATTAAGCTAATCAGGTAACATTTAGGACACTGGACAGAAACTTACTTTTCCCATAGTGTAAGACTCAAGTAACTTGAGTGTTCTTTTTATAAAACACGATACCAATTTGGGGTGCTCATAATGGAACCAAGTCATGCAATGCTCCTGGCTTAGCCAATTTACAGTCCAACACAATAGCCTACGGGCACAGCCTCTCTGGAAGACCAGTAAGACCAATAGTAAAAGACCAGGCCTCAGTGGACCCTGGGTCTTGTGGTATCCTAAAGCCATAGGAAGTAACTCACATCCCAGTCCATTCGCTGTAAATTTCTACTGGTACCACAAAAGAGAATTATACCAAAAGAGAGAGGGAGAGAGGGGTAGAAACAATACCCCTGACCTCTTTCCAAGCGCCAGTGGGTCAGTGGAATTGTGCTGTGCACAGAGAAAGCCTACTATTTTTAGGAGCACACCTGGGCAGGGAAAGACTCAATTCAACACTTGCATTATCCAAACCACTGCACTTTAGAGCACTCTTTTGATCCTCAAGCTATTCTCTACTTCCTTTTCCTGTTTGTACTTTCAAGATACTAATTTATTTATCCATGCTTCAGTGAGACCCGAGTTTACAATGGTCAATAAACTGACATTGCTGTTAAACGATGCACGCTTTCTGCTGAGGAGCATTGCCAAGCACAGGCGAGGGGCCTCCTCTCTCACAGAGCTGGAATGCTTTCCGCACTGCATGGACAAGTCCCTGGAACACGCTTAATTGTCTGTGGCACAGACCACTGTCCACAGTGTGCTGGGCCGAGACAGTGCAATTTGCCTGCCTTCAAATTTCTGAGAAATCTGACTAAAGCTATGCTATCGAAGGCCATAAAGTCTATTTCCATCCATTAAGCAAGCCGGGAAATCATCTCTTCCTTTCTCTGGTCTTCTGTACATGAATTAACATATGAAACAGGCAGAGTAGAGATCATGAAGTAACACTTTTTACAACTTTGGTTTACCGACTTTAAATCAAGCTCATACTCAAACATCAATGATGTATTATCAGAACATTGTGTCATGGTCTCTCTCTGTACTTAAGAGAAACGAGTCCTGCATCATTGGCAGGCTTTCTAAATGGACATAATAATCTTAAACCTATTGGAGAGGCAAAGGAATGTGCCACTGGAGAGGAAGTGGCTTGTTCTAAACCACAGCCTCGCTACCACCCTGCTGCACATCTAATGCTTCAGGCTGACTTGGGTTCTTGGGTAGGAACAAATCTCTTCCAATAGCCAAAATCTTTATTCTGATGACATTTGCCTCTCCTGCCGAGGTCTTCACCTTGCTTCCAAAACCTTCTCCTATGTCTTTCTTACTCATTCTCATCAAGGCCTTGAGCTCCCAGGAGAACATCTCTCAAGGGCCCCTCCTCTCTGTCCTGCTGCTTCCTCTGGTCAAACCCACAAGAATGCTCTGCGCCACTGACTTCTGCTCGCAGACAAGGCACTTTGGATTATCTTAGGCCATGTATGTGTGAACATGAGGGTGAGTGTGAATGAGTGTGTGTGTGTGTGTGTGTGTGTGTGTTAGTTTGATCTGTTATAACAAAATCCCACTGACTTTTATAACTTACAAGCTACTAGAGACTGGGAAGTTCGAGATCAGGATGGCAGACTGAGTGCCTGGGGTGAAGGCTGTCCTCAAAGGTGACATCTTCTTGTAAAATCTCACATGGCAAAAGGGGTAAAGGGGTCTCTCTGGCCTCTTGTTCAGGGGCACTAATCCCATTCATGAGGGTTCTACCTGCATGACCTCGTCGCCTCTGGAAGGCCCCACCTCCCCAAACCATCACCTTGGAGAGTAGGATTCCAGCGTGTGAATCTGGGAAAGCCATGAGCATTCAGACCAAATCAGTGTCTGTGTGTATGAGAGAGAGACAGAGAGGAAGAGAGAGGGAGGGGGAGAGGGGAGCAGGATGGGGGTAGAGACGGAGGTAGAGAGAAATTTCTCTAGCTATGTCTTCAGATGCCAGAATTCTGTTATTTATCTTTTATATCTCTGCTGGCCTGGGGCCTCTCAGACAGTAGATGATCAAAACAATGTGATCAAGTGACCTGGGTGATGGAGAGAAGGGAGAGCCTCTCATGAAATCTTAAAAGTCACCTCTAGTGGTGCCTCTCATGAAATCATCTACGACACCCGGTCCACTTCAGCTGTGTGAAAACTCCCTTTCCTTTGAGCTTCTGGATCCCTGGGCCTCTTGCTTCTTGGTGGCACCTAGAACACCCGCTCTGCCTGGTGACACACCTGCTTGTGCACATTCCTCTTCCCGACTGTATTTATGAAGTGCTACTGTGTATAGACATCCTAGTAGCTTTCGTGTATTCCCTCTAGTCCATCAGTGATCATCATGGAGATGTTTCCATCTCCACTCTGAAAAGGAGAAAACTGGTAACTTACAAAGATTAAAACAATATACACTGAGTGAGAAGCTGAGCTATGATGCTGTTAGCCAGGTCAAACCTCTCCCCTCTCATAGTATTTTCCTTCAGAGAAGAGAGGCCATTGTATCCCTAACACTCCCCTCTCTGTCTCCTTACCTCTTCTTCCCCCAGAGACAGTGCATCTCCGTGTGATTGCTTAGTTTGGAGGGAGAAACTGGCTGATACTTTTCTCTTTTTTTCTCTTCTCTTTTCTTCTTTTCTTCCCTTCTTGTCAATTCTTCTTGTGCAGACAACACAAGTTTTCTGCTCCCAAACACCATAAGTCTTTTGGAAGTAGCTTCAGTTCCTATGACTAAAGGCATGGGGGCCTATAGTTGGAGGAGGGGAACACAACCTCAAATGCTACAATATATGGCATAGTACATCTGATCTTAGGAGAGAGACAGGAAGTAAAATGTCAGAGGAATAAAACATATATAGAATAATTGAGCCAGAGAAATAGCTTTGAGCTTTGGTTCTTAGAGTCTGAGCAGGTGATGCATTTTAAACTTGGAAGCATTATTGTACACAATGGTTAATACAAATGTGCAATTGGATTTTAATGGCTGCAGCCTGGGTGGGAGCTTTAAGCCTAAGGCTACATAGCATTCTGACCTTGGTAAGTGACTGCAGCTTATGTTGGATTTGTCCACAGGCCATTGACTGTGGCTGACTGCACAATGCAAAGCACTGATATGGTGCATGGGTCTCAGCAGAAGAGCCAGGCAGTGCAGAGATCAGCATAGGCACAGGGACCACACAGCCTCGCAAAAGCACCAGGGCTCCAGTAGTGAAGGCAGGGCACCCCAGCCAGAGTCCAGCAGGCTCCAGAATGGAACCTCTTGGAGCCTCTTGAGCCAGTGCTGGCCTTCCAAGGCTCAGCAAAGATGTGGCTATTATCATGTGAAGGTGGCCTCTGAGTACAGGTGCCCCAGTGCCTTTGACCTACACAATTACAAGATTTTCTAAGCAGGTGCTGCTAGGGCAATGATTCAACCATAGAGAAAAATCTCCTAGGTATTAGAGTTCAGAAGCCATTCACTGTTTTTAAATTACAGTGCCAGAGAATTCCATTTGTATTTCAGGGCATTAAATGAGGTTCTAGATTTAAATTGTTAGTGCAAGGCATAAGAAGGCAAAGCAAATGGGAAATACAAATTAGGAGGTGATGAATGCACTGAATGGCAAAGACAGAAAGATCGACTACTGCAGATGGGGATTGCAATCTTTGCAAATTTATAAACATTGCAAGGAGGCAGCAATGCCTCAAAAGCCACCCTATGGGAGTGGAGAGGTGCACATAGGGAGTTTCCTCCTAGACATGGTAAATGCCCTTGCTAGGAGAACTTTTTCCCAACTGAATTTAAGTTCAGAGCTCATGAATTCTAGATAACCAGCATCATCTGGAGAGGACAGATGTTGGATGCTCTTCTTCAACCACCTTCTCCCAGATTCATCTGATTCCCTAGTTTTGTGTGCAAGACTATTTTGCTAGATTCTAGAAACCTGGTTTTGCTGGAGAAAGCTTCCCTTGGAGTTAAAGATTAGTTGTTTTGCCCAGTTTGGTGAGTGTGGGGTAAAGGCTGTGATACTGTTACCTAAGTCCTGAGCTGAAGGTCTGACTCTGGGGATCCAACAAATCAGGTCCAGTCACTTGCCCCCAAAACCAAGCAGAAAAGCTAAGTCTCTAAAGCATGGAAGGAATCAGTGTAACTACACTGGAAGGACAAGAGAACCCATGTCTTCAGCCCTGTCTTCAAAGTGCAGACAGGGACTTTGAGGTTTTATAGAAAGAGGAATGAGGACAATGGTGGAAGGTCCACATATCCAGAGAGGCCCACAGCTGCCAACGCAGGTAATATTGATCAGGTGTGGTCTGTCCATCATTATCTCAGTATTGGCCAACTTCCGAGATAGGAAGTTGCTGTTGCCTTGAGGGGTAGCTGCCACCCATCATAAGATGTTCATCAGAGCAGACTTTGTTCCTAGCATCCAAAGTGACTTGGAGAAAGGAGACAGAGACAACATGGAGGCAGAGACACCAAGTCTTTAATCTTGCTTTTAGCCACCCACTGATATTTGCAAGCAAAAGTGAAAAACCTTGAGTTCTCATTACAATGTGGGCCTTATTGACTCTTTAAATTCTTTTGAAAGAAGGGCAGTGGACCTAAAATTGCTCTAAAAAATAAAGTCTTAATTCAAATAATAAGTGTTGAAAAGAATGTAGAGAAAGTGAGGAATCATAAAAGAAGGCACTTAGGGAATCTGACTGAAATAGCATCAACTAAAGGATATATATATATATTCATGCCAAATAGAAAACCAACAGGTCACCTTAGGGTTCCCAAGCCCTTGTAGGGGTGAGAGAGGCCTTCCAAATCAAAACAATTTTCATAATAATGGTAAAATGGTATTTGTCTTTTCTAATTTGTTAACATTTATGCTGATTGGGGCAGAGGTAGTAACTGCTGGCTTCTCGCACAAATACTATCCACAGTACTGGAGGAGTTAAGGTTAAGATACCCAAATCCAACACCTTAATCTTTGAGAAAATATCACAAGGAGGATGTCCTTTCTGACCTTCTCCTGCCCTTCATCCTTAGAACACACTATAAAAGCTAGAAAGAATCCTCTGACTTCCCTCTAAAGGAGGTCATGAGGCCCACAGGTGAGAGATGCCCACCCTATACCCACAGGTAAGGAGCATCCTCATCTGGGAAGACACAGGAACATAGAGAAGAATCTGAAGGAACGCTTGGTGAGTCCAGGTAGTTTATCACCATCAGATCACACCCCTTTGTCCAATGGTACTGCTCGACAACCATCCCCTCCTTCATCCAACTTGGTATAGAAGTGGATGGTGGCCTACAAGTACAGGTGCCCCAGTGCCCTCGACATACAAGCTTCCCTGTTTCTTTGGGTCTTCATTTACTTATGAAGGCTTTTGTATTCCAGAAAATCTTAAATCAATTTGTATTCATTTTTCCCTTATTAATCTGTCTTATGAGAGTCTCAGCTTGAACCTTGCAATGGATGAAAAACAGATCTTACTTCTTCTCCCCAACTGTACTGTCAGTCAGTGAATTCTTTGCCACCACACACTCACAAAAAAAAAAAAAAAAATTAAAAAGCCACATTCATTTGAGAATGTCCTTAATGAAATTGTGCAAAATAATTTTATTTAATCTCACCCATTAAGTATTCATCCTTTTAATATTCAACGTGACAAAATGGGAATCTGCATAGATTATTTTTGCAGTCTACCCAGGTATGAAGTTGCCTCCAGGCTGAGCCCCATGAAATTGTTTACAGGATTAGGAGCCAAACCAGCCTTTTCTTCTCCTCTTCCTCCTCCCCCTCCTCTTCCTTTATTTTAATGAAGATATTTTAAGGGAACTCCTGTGGGTATTTTCCAACTATTTCTTCAACAACCAACCAGTAGAGCCTGTCAGCTCAAGGAAAACAGCCAACAATAGTTGTCACCAATGATGACATTCTGGCTTTCAAACAAAATTTAATATTTAAAAAAAATGTATTTTCACCACCCTGAGCTTCACAGACTTTCCTTGTGTGATGGGTGATGAAATCAACAAATGTGACTTTCTAATATTGTACAATGAAAAGTATCAGTAATGGGAAGATCTGCCTAAAGTGTACCAGTATTTTCCAAATGGGCAATGTGTGATGATGCAAGATGCTTCCTCAGGTTTTACCATGGTGAAGTAGAAGTTCACATGTTGCAACTAACTTTTGTGAAACTACTACCTGAGGAGTATTAGCTCACTATCAAGAAAGAAAATCCCAAATTATCTGAAACAGATACAAAAATACACCTCCCAGTGGTGTAAAAGTCTGCCTAATTCTCTCTGTCAGAATTAGGACATTGACCTGCTTGCAGATTTAAGCCACATTCTCCAAAATCTCCCAGTAGGTGTGGCAGTACATGCCTATAATCCCAGGAACTCAGGGGGCTCAAAAATCCAAGCCAGGGCTGGGATTGTGGCTCAGCAGTAGAGCACTCGCCTAGCACCTGGGAGGCCTTGGGTTCAATCCTCAGCTCCACATAAAAATAAGTAAATAAAGTTATTGTGTCCAACTACAACCAAAAACTAAATATTATTTTAAAAGAAAGAAAGTAAGTTCGAGTCCAGCTTCAGCAACTTATGAGGCCCTGTCTTAAAGTAAAAAAAAAAAAAAAAAAAAAAAAAAAATAAAAGGGCTGGGTTAATTAAAATGTGGCTCAGTGGTTAAGTACCCCTTGATTCAGTCCTCGGTACCAAAAAAAAAAAAAAATACACCTCCCTTCTTTTCCCTTTGCATATCTATGAGAGGTCTATGAGAGGTTGGACTTCTTCAGGGTTTTCAAAGATGAAAACCAGGTTCAGCAGATCAAATGCAAAAGCTTATATAAGAATACAGTGTCTTCTATTAAACCAAATGTAAAAAAGATTAACACACACAAAATACACTTTTTGCACTACATATTAATTGACATAATAATTTTACATATCTATGAGATGTAATAAATATTGTATTTATTGGATGTGTATAACAGTAAATTCCACATGCACTCTGAAATTATACATAAAACTAACTAGCATATCTGTCATTTCACATGATTTCTTTGTGATGAGAACAATCAAAATCCACTAATAATGTATATTATTAAATGTATATTTAACAATAATGTATATTTTGAAATATTTCAGGATTATATTTGAAAATATACACTATTATTAAATGTGGTCACCAAGTCATGCAATAGATCACTAAAATTTACTCCTCTTATTCAATTGAAATTCTAAACCCTTTGACCAACATCCCCCCCTTTCCCATTTTACAAATAAATGTTATCTATAAGTTGTAACTTGAGTTTATTTTGTTATGTTTAAGAGAATGAATAAGTATTTTCAGTGTTTAAGTTTTGATTTCCAATATAAAAAAAATGGTTATAAGAACTTTGGTGTCCTCAAAAATTGTTCAGGGTTTAAAGAGGTCCTGAGATTAAAAGTTTAAGAACTGTTGATAGGCAATGGAAATTTCCAAGCTAAAACAACCAGAATGAGAAGTTGAGTGACAAAGGATCTATAATATTTAATTTTTTACTCACACAGAAAACAGAATTTACTTTCAGATGTTAATTCTTGTATGCTTTAATTAAGCTGCAAGAAGATTTAATCATTGAAATCTAATTTCTTGCTCATAAGTTTATAATGGGAGAGGGTTTGCAGTCAAATTTGGGATATCTATGTTGTTGTACTGTGTTATTGATACTTTGTCCTTATGTTGTCATTTAATTTCATCTCAGATTCTCTGAATTGGAGACACTACAATGAGTCAAATTGGACAATATGGCTGACGATCATTTGGAATGGAAATGAAAGAAGGGTTACAATTTCAGTCTTGGCTTCAGTTTCATTGATTTTATAGTGGCCTTGGCTTTGATTTCACTAATCTGCCTTTTTGACTCATTCCAGATACTTCTGAGAACAAAATTTACCCTTCCCTGGAGATAATCAGGGAGATGCCTGAAAGAGGAGGCAGCGTTGGGGACAGTGTCAGGAGGGCAGCAGGAGGCCTCTCCTGGTGGGAAATGAACATCTCACTGTGGGTTTGGGGCCAATGCCTTCTCTCCACCAGGGAAGCTTCCTTTCCTACAGGTGGAGTGCCCTGAGCACACACTTTCATCATCTAATCAACTATTGTGGGTGTAAAAGTCAGTCTAATTCTCTCTGTCAGAATTAGGACACTGACTTGCTTGCAGATTTAAGCCACATTCTCCAAAATCATTTCATCAGTAAAAATGGTTATGTACTGTCTCCTGTATGTGTCTTACTTTTTTTTATCTTATCTCTCAGGTGACTCAAAATCCAGGCTGGGAAGTAAGAACTATTGATTGGGTTGCCTCAAAAGCCACAGGAGACTACACTGAGGTCCACTGGACTCCAGAGGCCATGCTCCGTCCACTTCACTGCTCTGCTTCTGCTTTGTGCTTTCCCATAGCAGGAAATCAGTACCTTTACTAATTCATATTTGTGGAATGTATGATAAATGAATGAATGAAATACTATCCTAGCGGGACATTGTACAAATTATTCCTTAAAATCAAGCAGAATACTGCTGATTCCAAGCAATGATTAGCTTATAAAGTAAATGTAGGTATTTATTCAGATTTATTGACTTTCTTTATATTAAGAAGGCAAAATACCATGAGAGATAGAATAATACAATATGTTGAGCCAGGCAAGAGCAATTATCATAACTCCATCATCCCACTCCAAATTAATTAAGCTTCATTTAAATGAGATATAAATATCCCTTAATGGAAAACTCCCAATTGCCCACAGACAATCTAAACTCTGTCTCTGTTGCTGATGTAGGCAATGCACTTTTCTTATTTGGCCATATTTCAAGGAAAATAAAATTTTATGCCAGGTACTTCAGAGGTAGTTGGTTCATTGTGTGCATGTTTGTATATTAAAAACAATATTTAGCATCACCACCTATGTGCAAAGATATATCCAGGGAAGATACATGGAAAAACCCAAAAGCCATATGCATGCTTTCTATATTAGTTATCTATTGCTCCATAACAACTTACTTCAAAAGTAGTGGTTTAAAACAATGATATTTATTAACTCACCCAGCATAGGTGGGTAAGGAATTTGCAACTTAACTGATGGAACTTTGTTTGAAATCTCTCATGAAGCTGCAGTCACCTGAAAAATTGACTGGGGCTAGAAGATTTGCTTCCCAGGTGGTTTGCTTATATAAATGCTAGCAGGAAGCTTCAATTCCTTAACATATGGATCTCTCCATGGGCTGCTTAAGTGTCTTCATGACTTATCATCTGGCTTCCCCCACCAAGAACAAGGGGGTGGAACCACATCTTTTATGACCTAAACTTGGAACCACATCTTTTATGAACTAACCTTGGAAATGACACACTGTCATTTTCACAGTGTCCTACTGGTTACACAGTTTATCCTATTTAACATAGAGAGGACTCTACAAGGAAGGAATAACAGGAAGTAAGGATCAGGGCAAGCTATTTGGACACTGGCTACCACAGTTCTTATCACTTTTCTAGTCTTCTCATGAAGAAGAACTAAGCTTATGAAAAGCGATTAAATAATGTGTGACAGCAATACAGAGGGTGGCAAATGACAAGGCTTGTCTTTTCTGAGTTTGGTTGATTGTATTACAGACACATGATAATGTCCAGAATTTGACAGTCAACTAGATCCTCAGGAAAGATTAATTCAAGAAGGTCTCAGAGAAAGGGTAATTATTTATTGAAAAACATTCATTGAACTCCTACTAAATACTGGGTGCAGCCCTTAGATACAGAGATCATACTACAATTAGGAAATCAAACATGTGAACCTATCATGGTAGTGTATATGTGATAATGTAGTATATTTGTAGTGTAATATACCAATAGTACACCGACAGGAAAATATGCTTCATGCACAGAAGGACTGAGGAGAACAGCTAACTTAGCAGGACATGAGGAGCATCCGTATCCTGGAGGAAGTGATATCTAATCTCAGCCTTAAAGGTAACAGACAGCCAGGCATTCTGACCAGAGACAGCATGAAAAAAGTTATGAAGGTGAGAAATGGCATGTGATATATAAGAGAATAACTCTGGTCTGTTGATTAATAAAACAGGCATTGGTGGAATGTGGAGTTAGAGAGAAGTAGGCAGGATCACTCACATGGAGAGTCAGGGGCTGGTGCTCTAAGATGATTGGCAATGGGAAGTCTCTGACTCTTGCTGTCAGGAGGAGCGACATGGTCAGATGATCATTTTTAGAACATTCTAGCAGCTTTGTATAGGAATAATTTGAAGAAATCAAGATTTTGGAGAGATAGACTAATTGGAAAACCCTTGCTCAAGATAGGAACGGAGTGAGGAGGAATAAAACTAGAACAATAGCAATCTTCAAGGGGATGAAAAGACACATTTGTAAATTAATAATGGACCAAATACCAGGGACAACCAGCAAAAGATAATAGGTGTATTTTCCAGTAATAAGATAAAAGACAGTAAGCAAAGTAGGATAAAGTAAAGGAACAGGAAATTATGCTGGCAGTCTGTCTTCCCAGGCTGAGAGATGGGATATTTCAGGCGTTGGTGGCTGGATGCCCAGTTTGTTCAGCTAGGTATCTTGGAAGAATGGGTGCCGCGTCCGGCAGAAATGGACCGAGTCCGGCGGGAGACGTCGGGGTTAAAAGAATTCACAGGACACCAAGGTTCTTCATCCAGGGAGAGTCTGTCTTTATTATCTCAGCTCATCCTTATATATTTCTTGCAGACAGAATGGAAAGTTACTGGTAGGCGGAAGCAAGGACGGAGGGGGGCAGGTGGTCCTTGTCGACTCATACTAAGCCTTCAACCAGGAACCTTATCAGACCCAAGCAGGTCAGGACGTTCCCACATAACCATTATAGGCTGAATAATATGGAAACAGACACCACAAATCTTTCAAGGCCTTGGGAGCTGGCCTCTTTGGCGTGCACACAAGAAACCAGGGCTGGGCCCAAGCCCCGGGGGCCAGGGGGAATCTGAGCCAGCAAATGGGCCCACTTGGGACCACCTCAACTCTAGGAGATTAAACAATAACTGTAAGAGGAGAGAGTAACAGACTGACAATAAAAACCAAACCACAGAGCATCTGTAGGTGGCCACTGATTCTGAGCTCCTCTAGTGAATCTAGCATCAAGACATTTCCTTTTATACCAGTTTCTATCATTTCCCTATTTCTCCTGGGGGAGTCTGCCATGTAAATGTAAACCAGAAGATTGGGCACTCTCTCAGGTACAGAGATGCCTTTATCACTCCTCTAAGAGCAGCATCTCTACCTACCAATTACTGTATTTTTCACATCGGGAAGTTCTATTTGTTTATTTTTCCAATATACCCAGTAAACGCTGATATCTCACTTTGTTAAAGCATATCGGACATACTTCATATTTGGTTTCTGATCATTTTAATGTTCACTGGCTTCACTTCTTTGCTTTTCGTTTTTTGCTGCTGAGTTGTATTTATGATGACTTCTGTTTGTTTAAAGTTATGAGCCCATTTTCTTTAAGACTTTATCTGTGAAAATTCTTTGAGGCCTTAGTTTAAAGTGTGTTCATCTAGAGAGTGTTTGCATTTGCTTCTGCCAGGCTTCTGGGGGCACAACCAACCTAAGACTTCTCTAAACTAGATTTTCTACCACCAAACAGGCAAAGGGATTTTGGTCTCAAAGCCTTGTGATCCAGAATTGTGTTTAGAAATTGTTAGAGGAAAAACCAATTCACTAAAAGCTGAGACTGAGACTGGCATGCATCTCCAGTATTATCTACAGCACCTTTACCAGCAAGGTAAGTTAATTGTTTTGTCTATTTTTTATTGCTAAATTTATACGGGAACTTGGCTCTCTTTCCCTGTTTAGGGACCAGGATTTATCTCCCATCCGTGCACATGTGTCCCATTAACACTTAGAAACCTGCCACCAGGTTTTCTCCAGCTCTACTAAAAAATCTTTTGAGTTTGTACTTTTATGAGGTTTCAGAAAAGGCCCTGAGAAATTCCTTCACTTTCTCCCAGCTCTACCTATTTTATAAAAAAAAATGGAAAGGTGTTTAAGATGACACTTTTAAGTATGCTGTAGTGGGAAAGGTCCTCTGAACATCTACGTTGCCAAATTGCAGAGACTGGAAGTTAGAACTATAGTCTTGTATGTGCCACAAGGAAGACAAAATGTTTTAACTTTTTATTTTGAGACAGGGTCTCACTAAGTTGCCCAGGTTGGCCTTGAACTAGGGATCCTCCTGCCATTTACTATGCCTTATTCTTGAGATTTAATCAATAGAAAAGACAGCTGGAATAAAGGAGTTAAGAAGACTAGGTTGTCATTTGTTCCACCAAAAAGGGACTAAAGGAAAGCCAGAAAGACATTAGATAAGTCAATATTGAGGTGTTGTTAGGAAGCAATAGAGTGTTAAAGGATACAACCATTATTCAATGTCTCAGACAACAACAAGCACATGAAACTGAGTTCACTGCTTCCTTAGTTATGGCAGAGCCATGCTGGATGGACACAGCTTCTTGGAGAAGATCAAGTAGGCAGTTCCACACAGGGTATTGGGAAAGTGCAGAATTCAGGAACTGGCATTTGCAGAGTTAGGAGAAGGGTGAAGGACACTGTGGAGGCTTAGTTTTCACTGATGGGTCACTTGTGGAAGCCTGTGTGCTGGAGTGAGTCCACTCCCTACTGGCTGGCTTTCCAAAGCAAGAGGCTGATGTTGATTAGCTGGATTTCAAAAGCATATTAACTGAGGGGAGTTGCTGATTGATTAAATAAGCTTACACTGGTTCTGATGGCTCCATGGCTATAAAATGAGGTTTTTGGAAAAATAAGCAGGTTTAGCATCTACTTTGGTGGCTTTTTGTTACCATGGCTACAGGATAATTAGTCTTTTCCTAAGTGTGGGAACTTTTGTAATGCCAAAAGAAAATGTCACCAAGAAAAATATGCAAAAACTTGTAGAACTAGATCTCAATAAAATGTCTGTATTTTTAGACAGGACTAAAATCCTCAAATAAACATTAACCTACCTAGCCTCAATTAACCACATACGTGTGTGGATATTAATTCCAGGAACAAGAAGCGATGACCAAAAACAAATAAAAAGTTGTGCCCTCGGTTGATTTAGTTTCTCACATGACATCACCATACAACTCAATTAACCAAATTTAAAAAAAAAATGGACTCAGACATCTCATTTCCCAACAATTTTAATACCAACTACATAGAAATTAAAATACATTGAAATAGCTCAGAAATGCTGAAAGTACATATCTTGGCATTACAACACACTCAAACCATATTACCATAGAGTGATTACAAGAGCCATGGTGACACAGGCCAGGCACCATGGTGACACCTGTAATACCAGAGACTGGTGAGGCAGGAGGATCCCAAGTTCAAGGCCAACCCGGGCAACTTAGTGAGACCCTGTCTCAAAATAAAAAGTTAAAAAAAAACAGTTGGGAATAGAGCTCAGTGGTAGGGTCACTGGGTTCAGCCCTTAGGTCAGGGAAAAAAGAAAAGAAGGAGAAGAAGAAGGAAGAAGAAGAGCACAATCCTGAAGCCTTATCCATGAGTCACTCTTCATAGAGAGGGAGGGCAGGAGTGGGAGGAGCGGAAATGGAACCATTCCTTTCTTATCTTACCCTAAATTTTATATTTATTGTACCAGGTGATTAAATTCCTGAGTATTCTTGGTCTCACTGTCCATCTTTGATCCTAACCCCTGACCAAAACACTGTTCCCATAAATTTACAAAAACATTATCTTCTAGGAATTAGACAAACTCCTTAGGTCGTAAATAATTTGTTGTATGTTCTTTTCCCCCTGCATATTCTTCATGTATAGTTTAGTTTAACTCAATATGTTCATTCACTAGCTATGGCCCAAACATTAGTGACTTTTCCTCCCCAAGGCCCAGGCTCCCCAAAATGAAAAGACAAAAATATTCCCCCCCCCCACAATTTAGTTAATATGATACAATATTGCACCAAACAACATTTCCTAGTCTGAAGGGTTTCATGTATGTTGAGTCTTATAATTGTTTTACGTAGCTTGTTTCCTTTTCTTTTTCTTTCTTTCTTTTCTTTTTGCCACACTCATATGCTAGGCAAGCCTGGTACCACTGAGCTACCTCCCCAACCCAATGGCTTTGCCTTTATCCTGTCACAGAGTCGTGGGAGCAGGGAAGGAAGCTGGAGTTTAACCTCCTACCTAGGACTCCTCTCCACAATACATACATACAAGCACTAGCTGAGAGCTACTGCAGATTTATGAATAGAGTGGCTTGAAAAAACAAAAACAAAACAAAACAAAAAAAGGCTTCTTTGCCTAGCTGTTAATTGAGTTTACGGCTGTCAAAGTAGCTGTCAGTCTGATTTGTACATAAAACCAAAATGATAAAGACATCACCGGGAAAAAAAAAAAATTCTTGGGCTCATGGTAGCATAAAAACAAGTTTTATAATTTGCAGAATCAATTGATTAGATTAGCTGATGGGTTGTTTTACTGAACGGACTGCTAATTCATTTTAGAAAATGAGTAGCTTATCCCTGTAGCTTATCCTTGAATGGGTACTCTCCACGATGCCATTGCCCTCCAAGACAGGTAGCTGTGGGCCCACCGTTCATTAGCAGTTACAATTGCTATTTGCGTGCTCTCTGATCCATCTCTGACAACCCGCATAAACCACATGTAATCAATGAAGAATCATTATGTTGTAATCAGTGGTAATGTCATAAACTGCTATGAGACACTGCCACCGGCAATCTCGGGATGAGAATGAAAATAGAGAAATAAAGGTGTCAGTTTCCAGATGGTGAGAGGGGCCTCCGTATTGTCTCAGCTCCGTGATGCAAACAGTTATTACCCAGGTGGATGTTAAGCAACAGCAGGAAGGCTGACTTGTACCACTACAACTAATGCATACGGTGACTCCTAGTGTTAATTCCTTTTCAATGTTTTCAAGTTATCAACATCATTTCCTCTGACAGGTGATTCATTCTGGGGGAAAAAGTGGGAGGCCTCAGCAGTTAGTTATCAGGCATCTTCTAACTCTTTTTTCCTTCTCCCACCCAGGCTGCAGGTATTCCAGGCTGGCTTGATAACACTAATGGGAAGCAGAGGGAAAGCTGTGATTCACTGAGACTACCCTGTTGTATAAACACAGCAAGGTTCATTATCACTTCCAGAAAGTGTTTCCAACAGAGGTGACAACTCCTGTTATAAATAGTATTTTCAAAGATCCCAAAACAAAACGCTCTGGGCTTGAGATTTGAAAACACATCACAGACAGACCGGGTGAATTAGTGGAATTGTCTCAGCCTCCCAATGGTGCTAACATTTATTTTTACTTAATCTCAGAGAGTGACAACTGAGAGAGGAAGGCAATAAGAATAATAAAAAAAAAAAAAACACGAAATTTGTCAGATAGAGTGATTCAACATCCGGGCCAATTTCAGCATCTCTTGGGGACCTTGGCTTCCTCACTTGAAGGAGGTGCCGCCTTCCTTCTGCGCAGTTGATCCCTTTGCTTGTTTGGGTTGAGAACTGATCCATGAGTCACTCTTCATAGAGAGGGAGGGCCGGAGTGGGAGGAGCGGAAATGGAAGCAGTCCTTATCTATTTGCAAGGGCTTTATTTGAAAAAGGCTAAATATAATTGAAGCTAATATTATTAGTGTGCATCAACTCTTGGATTTTTTAAAGATCCAATTGTTTGATACATTCATTCTCATAAAAGCTTTTGCATGAGTTGGATGCTTTTAACTTTCACTCTATTAACTGAAAGTGCTCAGGAAGAAAATGAATATTCTAGAGCAACAATGGGTTGCTGTTTAAAGCTCTCCACACACTCCAGTAGAACCGTGGGGTGTCGAATGTGTGGAGAAGGGGAGGGCTGTGATTCCAACGAAACAGGACTGGATGCTCTAATCTTAGAATGATGCCCCTCCCTAAGATGTCCTGCATTAAAAAATGCAGAAAGAAATGGCTCAACAATTTTAAGACTTGTTATGGCCCATTTATCAACAGTTAAGCATCTGTCTTAATATTTCTGGAAACTTCTTTATTTGAAGGGAGCAGGTGGCATCTCCCACCAGCAGAGCAACTGGGTTTATACAGACAGACAAGTTCTGCCGAGTTGGCCATCTACTCAAGGAAGGGGGAAAGGAATGGATTTTTGAGTGTTGAGGATGCGTTCACAAAGAAGCCAGGTGCTTAGGGCAGGGAAGCCACATATTTTTGAGGTCAAATGAATTTAAGTGATTTATGACTCTTGCTTTTTTGAGGCCAGGAGTAGATTTTTAAGAATAAATCATGCCCTCTAAGTTTCATGCTTAAGTCACTCCTCCTTTGGCTGCAAACCCAAGTGAAAACAAGATGACAGGAACACAAAGTCTGAGAGCCTGATGGAACATAAATATATTTTCCGAACATCTGGAAAAGCATCCATATTTCTAATCCTGTTTTCACGTCAGAATGATGTCACCACCAGCATGACAATTCAAGGAATGTTACCCAACCCGCCATCAAATTCCAGTTTAGTCACTGGGTCACCTGTGCCTAAGGAGCAAACATCTCTTTCCTAATTGAGCAACATAACCTCAGAATCATTTTGCCTAATGGACTAGATTCAAATATGAATCTAGAAGTTCACATTCATGTTTGGGCTCAGGAAACGGTTCAAATTTAACACTGTCCGGCTCACTTCTAAATGCGTTCATGAGCTACAGGATGCAAATACAGCAAAGAGGATCTCTGTCCAATTGGGCAAACTTAAGTGCACTGAAATAGGAGTAGAGGACTTTGAAAAGAAAATGTTGCCTGAGGACAGAGAGAAGATGAGGAAAAACTGAAGGGCTTCTTGGATTCTCAGTAGGGTACTGTCCTCTCTGCTGGTGTGGTAAGCCCCAGGGAACCACTCACTGACGTCACGAGGTTGGAGTGGTGAGACAAGGACCAGAAAAAGAGTGCACAGAGGAAGACCTGGATGCTCCAGGGAAAGGTGCACCTACAGGGACGTATTACTGATAACCAGCAGGTTTTCCATTGCCCACTGATGTGATGCCCATCTTCCTGCCTTCAACAAACACCATTAACCACCCACCTGTCATGTGATATGCAGTGCTAGGCTCTATGGGTAATTCCAACAAACACAGGGAGGCTTTGGTTTGTGGCAGAGTTTGAGTCTAGCAACTGCACAGCACTCACATATGTGGATGTTCTTATATCCCAAGAAAGTCCCAGAATCCTGGTGGCAAGAATTCTGTCACTAAGTTCTGATCTCCTTGGAAACAATTAGGATTCTCCAGAGACAAAATTCAGTGCTTCTCACATAACCCGTGCTCACAATACCCCTGGAATAAATTAATTACGTTTGAATAGACTCTCACTAGAGAAATATTTTGAAATATTTTATATTTACAAAATATATCTAGAGAGAGAGAGTATGTTTATAATAAACACTATAAAAATTTATATTTACGTGTTATATTTATTGTTTTTAAAAAATAGTAAATTTAACAGTCGAGATGCACCTAAACAAACATTTCCAAGTCTTTAAAGTCCTCTAGCTGCATTTCCCCAATTGCCTCCCAATTCTCACTACCGCCCAATAATAATTATTTCCCTGAATACAGTTGATCCTCATTATTTGTGGATTCAGTATTTGCTAATTTTTCTGCTCAGTAAACTTTATTTATGACCCCACAATCAATATTCATGGCACTTTCTTAATCATTTGCAGACATGGGCCAAGTGGCAAATGAGTGACCCAGTGCAAGGCACATTTCCCAGCTAAGGCTGAACAATGTGACCCTGTGCCTTCTTGTTTCAGCTCTCAGACTGCAAACAAGTGACCTTTTCCTGATTGCTTCAGCAGCACAGTTTTTGCTATTTTTTGATGATTGTACTGTTTAAAATGGCCACCAAGTTCACTGATGATGTGCTGTGCAGTGTTCCTAAGCCCAAGAGGCCATAATATATGTCATAGGGCAAATGTCTGCATATTCCATCAGTATTGTCCAGGCAGGAGCTATAGGGCTACAGATAGTGAGTGCATCACTAAATCAGGTGTCTTACACAGAAACATGCATGAACACAGTAATAGAGAGAGAGACTGGTGATCAAAATATTGTGACCAGAGACTCATAGGAAGCTAATTTATTATTTCTTCCTAGGAGCAATGGTTCATTATCCACTAATTTAGTGTTTCTAAATTGACTTTATAGAATAAAACTGTTGCACACAGTAAAAAGCAAGTAGCCTGGCATGGTGGCATATGCCTATAATCCCAGCAGCTCCAGAGGCCGAGGCAAGAGGATCTCAAATTCAGAGCTAGCCTCCGTGAGGATGTGGGGGGAAAAGGTACACTTATACATTGCTGGTGGTACTGCAACCACTATGGAAAGTAGTATGGAAATTCCTCAGAAAACTTGAAATGAAACCCCCATTTGATCCAGTTATCCTACTCCTGGGTTTATAACCAAAGGACTTAAAATCAGCATACTACAGTGATGCAGCCACATCAATGTTTATAGCAGCTCAATTCACAATATCTAAGCTATGAAACCAACCTAGTTGCCCTTCAACAGAAGAATGGATAAAGAAAATGTGGTATATATACACAATAGAATATTAATCAGCTTTAAAAAAGACTGGAATTATGGCATTGAGTAAATGGACAGAACTGGATAATATCATGCTAAGTGAAATAAACCAATCCCCAAAACCAAAGCTGAATGCTTTATCTGATATGTAGATACTAATTTACAATAAGGGGGGGGGGGCTAGGGAAGAATAGAAGTATTTTGGATTAGACAAAGGGAAATGAAGGGAAGAGAGGGGAAATGGAATAGGAAAGATAATAAAATGAATCAGACATTACTATCCTGTGTGTATATACGATTACACAACCAATGTAATTCTACATTCTGTACAACCAGAAGAATGAGAAGTTATACTCCATATATGTATTGTATGTCAAAATACATCCTACTATCATGTATAACTAATTAGAACAAATTTTAAAAAAACAGTCTTGGCAACTTAGTGAGGTCCTAAACAACTTAGGAAGACCCTTCTCTAAATAAAATATGAAATGTGTCTCAGTGATTGTGCGCCCCTGGGTTCAATCCCCAGTACCAAAAAGAGAAGTTAAAAAATATCGACTGTATCTCACTTTAAACCAAAAACTAATGTGACAACGTCCTGTCTTTAAAAAAAAAAAGCATATATCTTACTTAAAAATACTTTATTAGTGAAAATGCTAATGATCTCTGAGTCTTCAAGGAGCTTTTTGTTTGTTTTGGGGTTTTTTTGTAGTGCTGGAGATCCAACTTGGGGCCTTGCATTTGCTAGGCAAGTGTTCTACATCTGAAGCATTTTAGGTTGTCATTGTTTATTGGTGGAGGGTCTCACCTTGATGTCAATCACTTTGAACTGATCAATATTATGGATGCTGAAGATTGGGGAGGCTATAGAAATTTCTTAAAATAAGACAATAATGAAGTTTGCTGCATCAATCTTTTCCTTCATGAAAGAGACTTTACAGTATGCGATATGGTTTAATAGCTTTTTGCCAAGAGAACTTCTTTACAAATTGGAATTAATCCTTTCAAACCTTGTCACTCCTTTCTCAACTAGGTTTATGTAATATTCTGAATCCTTTGTTGCTTCCACAACATTTACAGCACCTTTAGCAGAAGTAGATTCTATCTTAAGAAACAATTTTCTCTGCTCATCCATAAGAATAGCTCCTCATTGATCTAAGTTTAATCATAAGATTGCAACAATTCAGTTATACCTTCATTCTACACTTCTAATTCTGGTCCTCTTACTATTTTGACCACATCTACAGTTACTTCCTCCCCTGAAATCTTGCACCCCTCAAAGTCCTCCATGAAGTTTGAAATCAACTTCTTCCGAATTCCTGTTGATGTTGCTATTTTGGTTTCCTTGGTGAATCACAAATGTTCATCATGACATCAAAAGTGGTGAATCTTTTCCAGAAGGTTTTCAATTTATTTTATCCAAATCCAACAGCAGAATCACTATTTATGGCAGGTACAGACTTATGAATCCATTTCTTAAGTAGTAAGATTTGAAAGTCCAAATTATTCCTTGATGCATGAGCTACAGAATGAACGTCAGTGAGCAGTCATGAACATTAAGCACGTCTCCCTCTCAACTCCATTAGAGCTTTTGAGTGACCAGGTGCATTGTCAATTAACAGTAAATATTTTGAAAGGGATCTCCTTTTCTAAGCAGCAGGTCTCAATGGTAGGCTTAAAATATTCAGGAAGTTGTAAATAGTGGTGCTGTCATCCAGGTTTTGTTGTGCCATTTACAGAGCGTAGGCAGAGGAGGTGGAGTGTGATTCTGAATGGTCCTAGGAACCGCAGGATGGCATATGACCATTTTTTTATATGGAATGAAGCAGTTCCTTCTCGTTTCCTTTTTCATACAGCTAACCAGTTGTCTTGGCATCTTTTATCTTTTATCATGTTGTTCCTCCTTTAAGTTCTGACATGCAATGCCAACTCTGAGAGATGTCCAGTTTCCATGCATGTGAGTCTATTCTTGCATTCTTAATTCTGTTTCATTGTTTAACACTGTCAAATACTACTGTTTTAAATAAATAGACTTCTTGCTAGGTCTTGACATCTGGTAGAGAAAGTCATAAATGTCTCCATAAATGTCTCAGTTTTTCCGTGAAAATTCTGTAAACAACTTGTCAAGGTCTACCACAAATGCTATTGTGATTTTGATGAGGATTACATTAAATCAATAGATCAAGCCTGGCACAGTGGCACACACCTTTAATCCCAATAACTTTGGGGGCTAAGGCAGAAGGATCACAAGTTCAAGGCCAGCCTCAACACTTAGTAACTTAGCACGACCCTGTCTCAAAATAAAAATAAAAAGCATAGCTCAGTGGTTAAACACCCCTGGGTTCAATCCCAGGTACCAAACAAAATTTAAAAATCAACAGATTAATTTTCCAAGATATAGTAACCATGAAACTGGTATCTCTCTCTCTCTCTCTTTAGGTCTTCTTTCATATCCTTAAAGTTTTAAAAAATTGACCCATAAATGTCTTTCAACTCTTTTAGTAGTTTTAGATTTTGGTGCCTTTTATTTTTAATATTATTATCACTATTGCTTTTCTACAATCTTATTACTGGTCAGTGGAAATGTATTCTTTTTTGTTTCTTAGTCTATCTCATGCTAATAATTTTTGAAGTTGCCATCTGCAATAATAACAACTTTGTTTCTTCCTTTCTAATTCTGATAGATAATTTTTCCCTCAATCTTTTGTCAACTGGCTAGCCCCTCTAGGACATGTGTGAGTAGGGTGATATGGGAGTCCTCGACTTGATCTGAATTTAACGTAGGCTTTCAGTACAGTGAAATGCACTCCCTTTAGTGCCACCCTGTACCCCACCATTGTGTACCTAAGTAACTCTAAGATTAAGGCAAAGAGATGGATAAGATTGACCATTGGAACAACCTGAACAGCATTTCCTTTATTGAGTCTAACCATTTTCTACCTTTCCCCAAATTCTCATGTCAAACAACAGCATTGCATTTCCCAACTCCAATTGCCCACCTAAGTACCCCCATGAAATCCTCAAACTGATTATGTATAAAACTTAAACTGTCATCTTCTCCAGCAAAAAAAAAAAAAAAAAAAAAAAAGCCATTGCTGAAAACCTTGATGTCCTCTTGGACACCTTCCTCTCCTTACTCCCAAATCCTACTGGGTTCTGAATCTTGTCTTGGAAGTGTATCCCTCCCTCCAGAGGATACTTCCATGGCTCTGTGTTCTGTGTTCACCCTCTTAACTAGCTACGCTTTGTCATTGACATTTTGTTAACTAAATAAACTTTTGCTGTATTATTATGTATGTGAAGGAAGCCTAGGCAGTGAGGACACTTTTATGTTGTTTAAATGCATTTGCAGGACTTTGATATCACACTAGCCTTATCCTCTTGGGTACATGCAGCACACGAAGAAAGCATGACAGTGGATTTCACACCTTTTTTCAATCATTTACAAATTAAAGTTGCTGGCAATAGGTTAACCACTATTATTGATCATCTCCTTAGTACAGTACACTGGGTGAGGAGCTAGGGGGGATATTAAGATAGGAAAACAAGAACTTTGTAGTCTAGAGACAACTCAGTCAATTAGTTCCATTGGTTGAAACTGGGACTATTTGAAATCTTCATGGTCTTTATAGAGATTAATGGCCAGAGTTGTTTATTTTCCATTGTCTCTCTTGCCTTTAGCCCTCTCATAGTCAATAAATCTAAGCCACAAACAGTCATTTTTGTGTCCTATTTCAAAAAATGTCATGTTTCATCCCATCTCTAACTTCAAGGTTAACAGAGAGGGAGGCCCCTCGTCCCAGAGAACCACCTAAATGCTTTCCCTCTGGCTCCGTAAACATGTCAAGACATCCTCGTGGACACTGATTTTACCAACTACTTTAAGGAAAAACTTTTAATTCCTTCCTTCCAGTAGATGTCATCACACCAAATACAAAAGGAATGTGAAGAATCCCACTATTTTTTATTGGAAAATAGACTTTTTTTATCAGACTAGAGTAAAAACTTTCAGTGTACCTAGTGTGATAGAGTCACACTTGGTTCTCTTGCATGGCCAGGAAACTGGGTGGGAATATTATTGTAGGGAGCAGTCCTGAAGGAGAAATTTATTATGCAAGGGTACCTGGACCCTAGGATTGGTGCTGGTCCCCCTGGAAATAAGTCTGGCATATCTGACTGTTCAGGGTGTGCAGGAGCTCACAGTGGTATCACATGATTAAAAAATTAGAAAGAAGTGTGAGATATCATTAGCACTGTATTAATAGAAAAAAATATATTAATATGAGAGATGGAAACTAATCAGACTGGTCAAATTCTGGAGTGTCACTGTGCATCCTGAAGGTTAGCAGCTATACCAAGACCACCTTACATGACTGACTCTTTATTTTCTTATGTTTAATGAGTGATTTTTTTTTAAAAAAAAGAAATACTGTTTACTTGGAGATTAATTATTTTAGATAAATTAGTAATGACAAAAGAAGATATTTGGGAAATATGGTCTATTACCAAGAGATAGAAGCTGATTATAGTCTCAGTTTGCCTTGCATAATTCCATTTTAGCACTAAAATTCCAAATACCTGGAAATCCCTCATTAGGAACAGTTATGTATCAGAATTTAGAAACTCAAGAGTTGAATTGATAACTTTCCCCTCTTGTATTTTATTTTATTTTATTTATAATTAATAAACCATTATATATAGTTGTTCTTCTGTCTCTGTAGATTACAGATCTGTGGATTGAAAACCTTCAGGAAAAATAATATCATTTGTACTAAATATGAACAGACTTTCTTACCTTACCTTTTTTATTATTCTCTAGAAGATAGTTTTTAACAATTTGCATAGCATATCCATTGTTTTAGGTATCGAAAGTAATCAAGAGATTATTCAAAGTATGAAGGAAGATATGTGCAAGTTATATACAAAAACCATAACATTTTCTATAAGGGACTTGAGCATCCTTGGAATTCAGTATCTGTAAAGTTTCCTAAAATCAATCCCCCGTAGATAACAGAAACAATGGTATACTTATGAGATATGATGCTATGTTATGGTATATGCACACATTGGGAAATGATTAACAAATTCATCACCTCACATACTTATCATTTCTTTACATTGAGAACATTTAAAATCTACACTTCCAGCAATTTTGAAATATACAATACCTATTAATGATTAACTACAATCAACTTTGCAATAGGTCATAAAAATTTATTCTTCCTTTCTTAGCTATTTTACCGCTATGACTAAAGGTCCTACCAGAACAACTATAAAGGAGGAAAGGTTTATTTAGTGGTCTTAGTCCATAGAAGGCTGGCTTAATTCCTCCAGGCTCAAGGTGAGGCAGGACATCATGGCAGAAGAGTGTGGCAGAGGGAAGCAGCTCACATGGCGATCAGAAAGCAGAGAGAGACTCCACTGGCCAGAGAGAAATATGTATCCCAAAGCCACATTCCAATCTCCACCTCCTCCAGCCACCCTACCACTTTAGTTATCCCTCAGTTAATCCCTATCAGGAGACTAATTCACTGATTAGGTTAAAGCTATAACCCAATCATTTCTCCTCCAAGCCTTCTTGCACTGTTTCACACATGAGATTTGAGGGATAAGTCACATCCAAACTATAACACTGTCTAACCAAAGATCTGTACCTTTCACCACCATTTCCACATCCCCTCTTCCCAGTTCACCCTGCCCTCCACCTGCATCCCCATTTCTGGGAATTAAGAAAATATGATATAGATACATAGTGGAATATTATTCAACATTAAGTTTAAAAGGGAGATTCTGTTTTAGTCAGCTTTTTCACCATTGTAACCAAAATACCTGACAAGAACAATTTTTGAGGAAAACCCGTTTATTTGGATCTTACGGTTTCAAAGGTCTCAGTCTATAAATGGCCTATGCCATTTCTCTGTGCCCTAGGTGAGGCAGAACATCATGGCAGAAGAAGATGGTGGAGGAAAGCAGCTGGGGCCATGGCCACTAGCCAGAAGAAAACTACTCCACTCACCAGGTACAAAATATAAACCCAAAGGCAGGCCCCAGTGACCTGTCTCCTCCAGTTACAACCTTCCTGCCTATAGGTACCACCCAGTTAATCCCAATCAGTGGATTAATGCACTGATTACGTTAAGGATCTCATAACCCAATCATTCCACCTGTAAACCCTCTTGCATTGTCTCACACATGAGTTTTTGTTTTTTCTTTGTTTTTTGGGTTTTTTTTTAGGAATTAGCATTTTCTATTGTTGGTTGTTCAAAACATTACATAGTTCTTGACATATCATATTTCACATTTTGATTCAAGTGGGTTATGAACTCCCATTTTTACCCCGTATACAAATTGCAGAATCACATCAGTTACACGTCCATTGATTTACATATTGCCATACTAGAGTCTGTTGTATTCTGCTGCCTTTCCTATCCTCTACTATCCCCCCTCCCCTCCCCTCTCCTCCCCTCTTCTCTCTCTACCCTCTCTACTGTAATTCATTTCTCCCCCTTGTATTATTTTTCCCTTTCCCCTCACTTCCTCTTGTATGTAATTTTGTATAACCATGAGGGTCGCCTTCCATTTCCATGCAATTTCCCTTCCCTCTCGCTTTCCCTCCCACCTCTCATCCCTGTTTAATGTTAATCTTCTTCTCATGCTCTTCGTCCCTACTCTGTTCTTAGTTACTCTCCTTATATCAAAGAAGACATTTGGCATTTGTTTTTTAGGGATTGGCTGGCTTCATTTAGAATAATCTGCTCTAATGCCATCCATTTCCCTCCAAATTCTATGATTTTGTCATTTTTTAATGCAGAGTAATACTCAATTGTGTATAGATGCCACATTTTTTTAATCCATTCATCTATTGAAGGGCATCTAGGTTGGTTCCACAGTCTTGCTATTGTGAATTGTGCTGCTATGAACATCGATGTAGCAGTGTCCCTGTAGCATGCTCTTTTTAGGTCTTTAGGGAATAGACCAAGAAGGGAAATAGCAGGGTCAAATGGTGGTTCCATTCCCATCTTTCCCAGGAATCTCCAAACTGCTTTCCAAATTGGCTGCACCAATTTGCAGTCCCACCAACAATGAGCAAGTGTACCCTTTTCCCCACATCCTTGCCAGCACTTGTTGTTGTTTGACTTCATAATGGCTGCCAATCTTACTGGAGTGAGATGGTATCTTAGGGTGGTTTTGATTTGCATTTCTCTGACTGCTAGCGATGCTGAGCATTTTTTCATGTGCTTGTTGATTGATAGTATGTCCTCCTTTGAGAATTGTCTGTTCAGGTCCTTGGCCCATCTGTTGATTGGGTTATTTGTTATCTTATTGTCTAATTTTTTGAGTTCTTTGTATACTCTGGATATTAGGGCTCTATCTGAAGTGTGAGGAGTAAAAATTTGTTCCCAGGATGTAGGCTCCCTATTTACCTCTCTTATTGTTTCTCTTGCTGAGAAAAAAACTTTTAAGTTTAATTAAGTCCCATTTGTTGATTCTTGTTATTAACTCTTGTGCTATGGGTGTCCTATTGAGGAATTTGGGGCCCGACCCCACAGTATGTAGATCGTAGCCAACTTTTTATTCTATCAGACGCAGTGTCTCTGATTTGATATCAAGCTCCTTGATCCATTTTGAGTTAACTTTTGTGCATGGCGAGAGAAAGGGATTCAGTTTCATTTTGATGCATATGGATTTCCAGTTTTCCCAGCACCATTTGTTGAAGATGCTATCCTTCCTCCATTGCATGCTTTTAGCCCCTTTATCAAATATAAGATAGTTGTAGTTTTATGGATTGGTTTATGTGTCCTCTATTCTGTACCATTGGTCCACCTGCCTGTTTTGGAACCAGTACCATGCTGTTTTTGTTAATATTGCTCTGTAGTATAGTTTGAAGTCTGGTATTGCTATACCGCCTGATTCACACTTCCTGCTTAGCATTGTTTTTGCTATTCTGGGTCTTTTGTTTTTCCATATGAATTTCATGATTGCTTTATCTATTTCTACAAGAAATGCCATTGGGATTTTGATTGGCATTGCATTAAACCTATAGAGAACTTTTGGTAATATCGCCATTTTGATGATGTTAGTTCTGCCTATCCATGAACAGGGAATATTTTTCCATCTTCTAAGATCTTCTTCTATTTCTCTCTTTAGGGTTCTGTAGTTTTCATTGTATAAGTCTTTCACCTCTTTTGTTAGGTTGATTCCCAAGTATTTTATTTTTTTTTTGAGGATATTGTGAATGGAGTGTTTTTCCTTGTTTCCATTTCAGAGGATTTGTCGCTGATATACAGGAATGCCTTTGATTTATGCGTGTTGATTTTATATCCTGCCACTTTGCTAAATTCATTTATTAGCTCTAATAGTTTCTTTGTAGACCCTTTTGGGTCTGCTAGGTATAGAATTATGTCATCTGCAAATAGTGATAATTTAAGTTCTTCTTTTCCTATTTTTATGCCTTTAATTTCTTTCGTCTGTCTAATTGCTCTGGCGAGTGTTTCGAGAACTGTGTTGAACAGAAGTGGTGAGAGAGGGCATCCCTGTCTTGTCCCAGATTTTAGAGGGAATGCCTTCAATTTTTCTCCATTCAGAATGATGCTGGCCTGTGGCTTATCATAGATTGCTTTTACAATGTTGAGGTATGATCCTGTTATCCCTAATTTTTCTAGAGTTTTGAACATAAAGGGATGCTGTACTTTGTCGAATGCTTTTTCTGCATCTATCAAGATGATCATATGGTTCTTATTTTTAAGTCTATTGATGTGGTGAATAACATTTATTGATTTCCATATATTGAACCAGCCTTGCATCCCAGGGATGAATACTACTTGATCATGGTGCTCCTCCTCCAGTTGGTGTGACCCCTGGGGCTGTTCTGCTGGTCGGTTGCAGGTCTGCCTACCTTGCAGGCGTGGGTGGCGGCTCTGCTCTGCCCTTACACCAATTGGGGTGACGTGTCTACCACGCCGGGGGGTCGCTGGGCCTGTTCTGGGCGCGGGAGGCGGCTCTGCTCTGCCCCTACTCCAATTGGTGTGACGTGTCTACCACTCCGGCGGGTCGCTGGGCCTGTTCCGGGCGTGGGTGGCAGCTCTGCTCTACCCCTACTCCAATTGGTGTGACGTAACTACCACGCCGGTGGGCCACTGGGCCTGTTCAGGGTGTGGGCAGCGGCTCTGCTCTGCCCCTACTCTAATTGGGGTGACGTGACTACCACGCCGGTGGTCCTCTGGGCCTGTTGTGCCTGTCGGTCGCAGGTCTGCCTACCTTGCATGCGCGGGTGGCGGCTCTGCTCCGCCCCTACTCCAATTGGTGTGACGTGTCTACCATGCCGGCAGGCCGCTGGGCCTGTCCCGCTGGTTGGTTGCAGGTCTGCCTACCTTGCAGGCTCGGGCAGCAGCTCTGCTCGGCCCCCACTGCAGTTGGGGTGATGTGTCTACCACGCCCGCGGGTCACTAGGCCCACTCCAGGCGTGGGCGGCGGCCCTGCTCTGCCCCTACTCCCATTGGTGTGACATGTCTACCACGCTGGCAGGCCGCTGGGCCCATTCCGCCGATCAGCCGGTTGTCTGCCTATCTTGCGGGCTCGGGCGGCAGCTCTGCTCATCCCCCACCGCAGTTGGGATGAAGTGGTACCACGCCGGCGGGTCGCTGGGGCTGTTCCGGACGCGGGCTGCAGCTCTGCTCTGCCCCTCTGGCCCCCACAGCACTCAGCAGGATCCGGACCAAGAAGCAGTCTCCACGGGTTCCTCAGCCCTGGGTCAGAGCAGCTCCGGGAGCCAGAATTCGGCCGCCCCGGGGCTCCGTGTATGTTCTGATAGGAGCAGGCCCCAAGAAGCAGTTTCCGCGGGTTCTTCAGCCCTGGGCCAGAGCAGTTCTGGGAGCCAGAACCCGGCCGCTCTGGGCTCCGTGCATGCTCTGATAGGAGCAGGCTCCAAGAAGCAGCCTCCGCGGGCTCCTTAGCCCTGGGCCAGAGCAGTTCCGGGAGCCAGAATTCGGCCGCCCCAGGCTCCGTGTATGTTCTGATAGGAGCAGGCCCCAAGAAGCAGTTTCTGCGGGTTCTTTAGCACTGCGCCTGAGTAATTTGTCTGCAAGATGCAGGCGAATGGCAGCCTGAAATTACCTGTTCTATGGTTGAGTGAGCTGTGATCAGTCAAAAACAGGGATGATGACATCAACTCTCCAAGATGGTGGCCGCTGGCTTCCTCTGTGGTCTGACCGGTGGAGAACCGAACTGGACCGCTTCCTTCCCCCGTCTCAAACCCAGAATTCAGCACTGTGTACAGTGATTGCACAGCTGGCAGGAGCCCACAGAATCCGCAGCGCTGTATCTTTGCGTTGCTATCTCTTGCTTCCCAGCGAGTGCCGCAGATTCTAGCCACGGGGCGATTTGCTGAATAAGCGGCGTGACCCTCCCTGTGGACAAATCGCTCGCGTTTGAGCCCCTGTAGCTGATTCTCGTGCGATGAAAATCCTTCCACTAGGTTTTGGAGCACCCCAGTTTTGCTAGAAATTCCTAACAAGATAGTTTTTAGCTGTTCTAACTCATCATTCTTCCGAATAGTGACGGGGTACACGGGAGTGATGCACTTCCTTCGCCGCCATCTTCCCCGTCCGACTTCACACATGAGTTTTTGAGGGACACCTCCTCGAAATCATAACACAGTAATTTGCAACCACAGGGATGAACCTTTAGGGTGTTCCAATAAGTGAAATAGGCACAGGAAAATAAATACTGCATGATCTCACTTATATGTGGAATCTTAAAAAAGAAGTTAAATTCATATAGGTAGGGAGACTTTTTCCTCTTGAAGTGAAAACAAGGGTATCTTTACAAAAAGTTAAAAAAAATGAATTTGGAAAATGAATCAGATACGTGAATCAGTGTTCATCACTGACTTTCTCAGATTGTTCAGGATGACTTTTCTCAAACACTTAACCCAAAGCAGAGCTGTGTTGACACTGGTGTCAATATATTTGTTGACACTGCTGCAGGAAGATGTGGCTGGAAGCTCTATAAGAGCCTCCCTCACTTGTAAGAGTCCCTCTCTGTGCAGGTGATGAGGCTCTAGTGACAATTCACAAGCACATGTGAAAATTCTGTCACAGTGGTAAAGTAGAGAACACACTTCATTATTTTCTCTTCTCTGAAGTTCTTTGAGGACTATTTTCTTGGCTTATGACCAATGAATCAATCTACTACATGATCTGTATGAGTCAGAGTTCCCAGAGAGACACAACCAACAGGATGTGTACAGAGGGAGAGTAATTTGAAGAAGTGGCTCATGTGATTGAAGAAGCTGGCAAGTTGAAAATCTGTATAAAGAACCTTCATACAGAGACCCAGGAAAGAGCTTCTTCAGCTTGAGATGGGGCTGTCTGCTGACAGAGTTTCTTCTGCCCCCCCCCCCCCGGAAGAGGTCAGTCTTTTTCTATTAAACTCAACTTATTGGATGAGTCCCAGTTACCCACAGTGTGGCAGGCAATTGGCTTTATTTAAAGTCCTTTGATTTAAATGCTAATCTTATCAAAAAGTTACCTCACATAAACATCTAGAGTGATATTTGAGCAAATATCTGGGCACCATGTTAACACATAAAATTAACCATTGCAAGGTCCAAATGGCATCAGCTGTCAATAAGAGTCACTTATCCAAGGTTGCATGAACTATAGCTGAAAACACTCTACTTAGGCCTGTTCTCAGTGATCACCCTGGGGTAACTTGGCAAGCACTGAAGACGTGCTTATCATTGTTGTACAAGTCTACATTTCCAAAATAACACCAGCCCAAATCCAAACAGAACATTAAATGGAGTCTGAATCTCATGTCCCCTCCTTTCAACCCAGTTAACTTTTTCTGAAATTACACTCAATTCAGTATTGACCAAAGATAAGTAGGAATCTTCTGCTTTATTTTAACATATTTAACATATAACAAAAAGCTATATTATGGTTTACAATACAAATTTCTCCATTTTTAAGAAAAACATGATTTTCAGGAAAAGTTTTTCTTTTCAAAATCTTTTTTGTGCTCTCTTAGTGTATCCCAGAGAAAATTCCTTGTAAACTTACATTTCTTTGCCGTCAGATGCTAAAGTTTAAGAAGAATTTGTGCCGGGCATGATGATGCATACCTGTAATCCCCGCATCCTGGAAGACTGAGGCAGGAGGATCATGAGTTCAAAGCCAGCCTCAGCAATTTAGCGAGGCCCTGTGCAACTTATTGAGACCTTGTCTCAAGAAAAAATAAAAACACAGGCTGGTGCTGGGGATCTGGGGATTTGGGGATGTGTCTCAGTGGTTAAGTGCTCCTGGTTCAATCCTTGTTTAAAAAGGGGGGGGGAGATTTGTGTGATCACTTGGTCATCTTAGAACTCTTGGTCACATTGAGTAGGAAATTTTCCATCAGCTGCCTAAACGGCGCACCCACAGCCTAACCACTTGGCATTACTAAGACTGGACAGGGTTCATCAGAGAAGAAAACAGTGATATAGTTGGGCTAAAGGATTCTTAACATCTGCACCCCACCCCCTTCTTGGCTGCTGGAAGATAGAGAGAAATACACCCTGTTGAGCAATCCATCATTGATAAACAAGTTTAGGACAAGTGTCCTCACAGGAGGAATTTTTGAATCATTTGTTTCTAACAAAACAGCAGCACAGGACTTTCATCCATCTAACAGCACTTAAGGAGCACCACCATGTATTAATAGCACCCTACAGGGCACAATGGGTGGGTATGGGTCTTATTTGGTTCTTGCTCTCAAGAGGTTTGAAGCAGACAAAAAAGTATGAAGAAGGAGCAGCAGTTTTATCCTAAGTATGTTTGTTACATAATAGAATTTGACCATCCTTTTTAAGGCTTAGTGAAAAACCAATTGTAAAAAGCCTTTAATTTAAAATAGAAAACACAATGATTTCCTCCTCCTGGAAATTTAGAAGGGAAAAAACTTATTATCTAATAAATTATCTGCATTAAAAATGCATTAGTAATCAATCTTTATAACATTTGGTGACAGCTACATTGCTTATTAAAAAAACAACACCATCTCTTTTCTCCAAGTATGCTTTTTATGGTTCTTCTGAAAGAAACTCATTAAACTCAACCATAGAAGAAGGCAAACTACTTTACAATAAATTAGTATGTTATAAATAAGAAAATGCTTAGCATAATATTTTAATTGCTATTTTAATTTAAAGCTTAATGCATTACTACCCAAAGTGTCTACTGCAGAAACCTAAAGAACATAATTCTTGCCATGATTGGTAAACTCTGGAGAGACTGGGCACAGAGGTGTTTTTTTTTCTTCCTACTCTTCAACGTGAACAATAGGGACTATCAAGGGCTCCAAGGCGTGCACCATAAATGGCATTTTCCACCATCCTTTGGAAGCTCAAGCACAGTTGTCTTGGGACCCCAGTATTTATGGTTAGGAGGGCAGATGCTTCGAAATGTGCCCTAGCTCTCACAAATGCATATCGACAGGTTGAACTTTGCTTTTTTTTAGAGCTCTAAATATTTCCACCATTCTTAGCACAAGGTTATCCAGAAATCCAGAGTCTCATAAAAACTAGTTATGGATTTGTTTTGCCTAGTATCAAACAAATAGGTCATTTCTTTATCTGGCTGCAGAAAAGTTACTATTTATTTACAAAATAAAAGAAGACAATATCCACAGAGTGACACTTGGCTCCTTGCAGAGTCCAGCAGTGCATTCTGCTTTCTCACTGTCCCCAGGGATGGGGTAGGAAGGATGTCCATGTGGAATGGCTGAGGAGCTACCCGTTGCATGACACTCACCAGGAGACAAGCAGATAGTGGTCTCAGGGCCCAAGTGTGAGGAGCAACTCGGGGCTTTGGGAATTAGGAGGGGCTTCACACCATCAGGAAGCAGGAACTCTAGTAAGATGAGCTAAAAAAAAAAAAAAGAAAGAAAGAGGTTCTAACTGTGGAGCTAGTAACGAATGAATGGCGAATAAATGAAGCCAGATGAAAATGATGAGAGAGTTTTCTTTCATTTCTAATGTCTCTTTGTCCTGCCCCCACTCTGATTTTAATGTATCCCCTTAAAATTCATGTTGAATCTTAATCCCTCTTATGGTTTCCTTTTTGGAAATAAATGGCTTCACCCTAAGGGGTGCATTTCATGTGTTATACAAGGACCCGGGGAATGAGCCTGTGCCCCTTTGCCCTCCTGCACTTCTAACACATGAGAAGGCCCTCACCAGATGCCAAATGCCCACACCCGGACTTCTCCACCTCAGAACTCTGAGAAAATATATTGTTGCTGTTTATGAAGTCCCAGTCTGTAGCATTTTGCTAAAGCAGCATGAACAGACTAATCCAGCCCGCCCTGCTCGCATTCTAATCAAGTCTCAGGTGTTGCTCTTTTCTTTCTTTTTCTCCTTCAGTCTCTATTTCTCCCTGGTGCACATGGTTAGTTCTCCATTGATTTTTGAAGTCACTCTCAGACACTGGTGAAAAGAAACAAAACAACAACAACAACAAAAAAAAAAAAACAACGAAAACTGGGTCTCGTTCCCATTTTCATTCAACATTTATAGGAATTTCAATCTTAGGCAAATCCATTTTACCCTTTACACACCCCAGTTCTATCATGTGTAAAATATAGACATCAGCAGATGCCTCAGATGACCGGCGCATATAAAATTGCCCCAGGATTGCTGATGTAAAGCCTACTGGTATGCAATTCTGTCATTTCTAGGGAAGTCACATTGCCAGGAAATGGAGTTTTTAACAACAACCCTTGATCCCTAAGGCCTGCCTGCCTGTCAACGTCAGTACATCTATCATCTGCTCCAAAGCCATCTATTAATAGCCACACTGCTCATTTCTGAAGTTCCCAAACCCGTCGGATCATCGGAATCACCTGAAAACCTCTCAAAAATTAAAAATTCCAGGGATGGATAAAGTTAGACCCTCTCAATCTGACACCTCTGAATCTCAGGGGTGGGAGCACCGTGGGATTCACGTGTATACATGCAGTTTTTACAAAAGTTCTCCATCCAATAATTCTGATAATGTAATCAGGTTTGGGCCTCATTCAGATTCTGCTTTTTTGTGTGAAAAACTGGCCCAGGGCTGGGCATGTGGTTCAGTGTAAAATGCTTTCCTGGCATGCATGTGGTCCTAGGTTCAAATCCCCAAGCATCAAAAAAAAAAAAAAAAAAGTGGTTCTGATCAATATCTGCTCTCCTCGTCGTGGCCAACCTCTTGTGACTAGTAATGTTCTAGAAGCCCACCTTGATGGCCTTCCTCCCACAGGAGTCAGCTGAGTCCCCCTCTTCCCACCACACTTGGCTCCTGCCTGCTCCCCCAGCTCTTCCTTTCTCAGCAGGTCCCATTCTCTGCACACAACTCTCCTGAGCCCAACTTCTCCACAAGCCAAATAACCTCAGCTTCTTGTATATTATTGCCCCTGAACTTCAGCATCAGATGTCCTATCATCTGGAGTATATATGTGACAAATGTCTAGTGAGCTCTGCTTAGTTCTTATTCCATGATCACATAGCTACTTTCTTCCAAGGCCTCTGTCCTGTGCTCAGCATCAAATGGTTCTAATTAGTCATGAAAATCCAGAGCAGAGGTTCCCTTTTCCTGACCTCACTATCGATGCTCTCTGTTCTTTACCAAGCACCCAATATTTGGGTGTCTTTAACTCTGGAAATCAGACTCAGTCTATTTTGAATTTTCCTTCTGGTGCTGAGTCAAAAGAATGCAAAGGTTTCCTTGGCAAAGTGCCTCTGGAAAATCCCCAGCAATCCCTGAGTGGTGAGGACGGGCCTCCACCCACATCTCTCCACCCTCACTCACTTCCCTGCATCCTCTGCAATTGCAGCCTGTCATTTAAAAATAGATCTCTCACACACAAATGCATTGAACTAGAAAGGAAGCTCCAGGCATGGCGTGTATATGATACACATGTATGTACACAGTTGTAGCTCTTAAGCTTGGTGCCAAAAGAACTGTGCCGGAAACTGTGGCTGTGTTCCTGAGGAACGTGCTGCCTTGGGCCTTGCTCCAAGGAGAATGTGTGTAAGAAGTTGGGAACAAACCTGTAGCAGGATGTTTTCAGCCACAGGTTAGTAAGCATTCAATTAAAAGTAGCTCAAACAATAACGATATAAAGCAGGAAAACCCAGGAAAGGGATTCATATATAAATATTTGTAGATAGACACAATATCTTTATTTATTTTTTTATGTGATGCTGCAAATCACATCCAGTGTCTCACATGTGCTAGGCAAGCACTCAACCACTGAGCCACAACTGCAGCCACCCAGGGAAGGGTGATTCCACAATTGGTACAGCAGTTCAATGATAGCATCAAGATTCTGTCCATCTTTTGACTCTGCAGTTCCACAGGTGCTATAGTGTCTCTGGTTGGGGCTGGGAGATGTCAGGATCACATCCAGTGAAAAAAATACCAGTGTTTCCTCCTGTGAGTCTTTGAATTAGGGAGCTAGCCTTTCCTAAAGACTCCACACATATACAAACACACAAAGCACCTTTTCCTGATGCTCCCTTTGCCAGGACTGGATCTGAAGCCCATGCCCTAGCTTGACAAGATCTGAGAACTTGAGCACTGAGCAAGTGTGGCCCATGGTAGGAAGCTGGATCTTCAGGGAAAAGGAAGCTACTGGAGAGAGGCAGGGGCAGAATGACTGTTAAGTGGATGACTGGCTGTCTCAAGGCACAGGACTGAGAGGGAAGGAGGATGGAAACATTTTTTTTTTTCTGGCCTGAACCTTGGGTGGTCCCTCTTGATGCTGTTTTAGAAACCGTAAATGATCACTCTCACTACATAGCTAGACTTATCTCAGAAGGAAAGGTCTAGATATTTGGGCTTCGCCAGTTTGGGCTACTAGACATCAGAGCCACTTTCCATCTTTCTAGGTGCCAGGAGAAACTTGAGAAAGCATTATATTCTTAAGCTTATATATACTACCTAGTATATAATATACTATAAAGGTCTGCGTTAGTGACCTCAAGTTGATGCACCAAAAATACCATAGGCTGAGTGGCTTAAAAGATAGTAATTTACTTCACACTCTTCTAGTGGTTAGAAGTTTGGCATTGGGGTGCCCGTGTGACTGGGTTCTGGTGAGGGCCTTCTTCCTAATTCGAAAATGGCCACCCTCTTTCTGTGTCCACCCATAGCAGAAAGAGAGCTGACTAGCTCTCTGCTCTTCAAATAAAGGCACCAATTCATTCATTTGGGCTTAACACTCATGAACTAAGTATCTTCCAAAGACTCCACCTCCTAATGCCATTAAATTAGGACTCGGAGTTTTGTCACGTGAATTTGGGAGAAACACAAACATTTAGTCTACATCAAGGCCAAAGAGAGGAGGAAATGGGGTGGTTGGCAGTGCCTAGACTCACAGTCCAGCTCCTGGTTACTAAGCAAAGTCTTCCAAACACACCAACCAGTGTCTGGGCTCATCTGGGTCTCTCAGAGGGCAGCTCAACCAAAGGAAAGTGAATGAAGGCACCGGCTATGGCAGAAATTAATTTCACTCTAGAGCTTACAAACCCTGAAAATTTGTGGATAAGGAGAATTAACAAGGAACATCAGCAATAATGACTAGAGCAGAGGTTTAGAGGTCAGATTCTGGGCTTAAGTCCAAATCCTGACCGTGGATCATGGTGCAACCTTGGACACAGCCCTCCAGATAGCAAGGAGCCACTAGAACATCATGTAAATGCTGTGCGGCATGTCCTGGGTCAGCAGCAAGAGGAAACAAGATTATTCCTACACAGAAGGCACTGCAAATGCAGCGAGCTCGAAAGTTAGCACCATAATGCTCGCTGACACCAGTGAAAATTACTACAGAGATTTGGCAATTCTACAAACTTTCATGGCAGTGTGACCTCTACAGAGAAGAGAGGGTGTTTTCTGTGCCTCTTGAGCCCTGCTTATCACCCTGCTCAGCTCTTTCACCTGCACCCAACTCTCAGGTATCTGATGCTTGTTATGGGGCCAGGAGCCTCCTGATCTTGCTTCCTCCAGCCACTAGGGCAGGTGAGCCAGCACTAGGGCAGGTGAACCAGCACTGAACTACCATGAACAGAGAAGAGCACCATCACTGAATGATGACTTTGTCTTCAGAACCAGGAAACCAGAAAGGTTGTCTAGCAAATACCCCTAACAAATAGTGACCTTTAGGGATCCACAATATTTAGGTCTTGGGAGCCTGATCCACGGGGATTTAAATGAGACAAGGGGTTCTCTATGTGGAGAAGGAGAAGTGTCTTAAGGCTGCTGTGGGAACAGGTAAGGGGACCCAAGCTGATGAGGTTTGGGGGCCACCATGTATGGGCCACAGCAGCTCCCTTTCATCTGTTTCATATTTGGGATAACACCTAAAATTATAGTCTAAATAAGCACAACATAATTTTCGTCATTGGTAATTTGAAAAAGAAAAAGAAAAAAAAGGATAGCATGGATGATCTCAAACCTTTATTTGTTGTGACTAATCATTGGATCCAAGAAAAGAAAGTGACCCCACTCCAACCCCGTCAATGCCCTCCAGCCAAAGACCATCGGGAACACACCAATTGGAAGCTGGCAGCACAAGAAACAAAGAGGGTGGTGGAGGGACCTGTTATAGGCCCTGGGCTGTGGTTAGGTCATTAGTGAGGGTAGGTGTAGAGGAAATGGTCTACACTGGGTAGTCAGAAAGGGGGGCAGATTCTATGATTGGGTATATCATAAATCATTATTTACAGGAGAGCAAACTGGAGCAAAGACAGAACTCTAATTCGTGAAGACACATCAGTCTCTTGCTTCAGCTGAGAGAGAGGGTATTTGAAACTTTATGGGTTGCACAGTGACCTGGTTTTGTCTCACTTCATCATGGTCTCAGAATAACCTTGCCTGATGTCCGTTGTTCCGTGAGGTTGATTATGTGAGCAGAAAAACAGCAGGGTCCAGCCTGAACACCAGGCTAGCTCGCAGTGACCCTGAAGTCCAGCTGGGAGGACCGGACCAGCTCCCACATGTCAGGGGCTATTTGTTATTTCTTTATTTTTTACTTCTCAAAAAAAAAAAAAAACAATAAATTGTGCTTTAACTTAGGAACAGAACCTCAAAACTCCACCTCCCCGCCCCCCAAAGAGTCCCTCAACACAATTAGATACTTCTTTGAATAACACTCACTTCTTTGAATGACATTCCTGGGAAATATTGATGTGAAAAATCATGCTTAAAGTGTTTTCTCCACCAGGTACCTTTTTCCCCTTTCATACCCACTCCTGCTCTTCCCCACCCCACGACACTGAATCGTTACTGAGATTCATCTCCTTCCAGCTCATTAGGAAATTCTGGGGGACAGCAAATAATGAACAAAGAACAAAAAAGGAGAACGGTAACAATGGGATAAATAGATACATGGGATTTTTCATTAATGGTGCTCATTGCACCATGAGCCAGCTGTCATGAAGACTGCCTGATTTTTCATCGGCGGGTGACAGGCCCATGGCTATATTAGCATCAAGGTGGGTTCTTCATAAAGAATTTGGAAGGTATGTGTGTCCCTTTGAAGGAAAAGGGAACTGAAATGAAAATGTTCAATAGACATTTTATTCTTTTGTGAATGACATAGAGAAAGGGAAATGAAATTAAATTTTACTTGAGTTTTTAGTATATATAAATACAACCGTGAATATCAATTAAAAGCCATTCCCACATAAACACACAAACATACATGCTTTGCTCGTGTGTGTATACATATAAAACCTATAATTTCCTTGCCATAAAAGGTTACTTAGAAGGAAATAAGTAATGAGAGTAATTTAAGTGCCTGGTCTAAGCTCATTCTTGCTCAGCTCTCACAGGACCATGTAGTTTATCTCAAGATGAGAATGGCAGTGTTCTCAGCAAAAACCCTGGCTTGAGGGATTGAAAGATCCACATTCCAAGCACACAACTAACTAAGAATATGACTGGGGGTGTCCTTGGCTCTGTGAGATTCCAGTTTCCTCGGCTCTCCAAAGGAAGATTAGACAAGGTTTTAAGGGGTTCTTGAAAGTCCCTGCAGGCTGAGTTGTGCAATGATAGGTGGCCCACACCTTCTCTTCATCAGAAATAAGTACCTCCTGTGTGGTTGACTGTTCCCTCTGACGTGAGATTTATAGCTTGGGCTCCAAGGTCAGTACAGTCCTGCGACACTTAACAACAGGGATATATTCTTAGAAATGCGCTTTTAGGCAAGTTCATTATTGTGTGAATGTTGTAGAGTGTACTTACACAAACCTAGATGGTGTGGGTCAGTCATTCCAGGTGGCCTCTGGTACAAGAGACACAGTAACCATGAGACATTAGAGGGTGCTACAGGCATAACACAGCACACTTATTTTCAGTAAACTTGTGAGTGTGTGTAAGTATGTGTGTGTGTGTGTATATGTGTGTGTGTGTGTGTGTGTGTGTGTGTGTGTGTGTGTATTTAGGGATTGAACCCATAGCCTCACATATGCTAGGCAAGTACTCTACCACTGAGCTACATCTCAGTCTTTATATCCTTTATATTTCATTTTGAAACAGGGTTTTTCTGAGATGCCCAGGCTGGCCTGAACTTGAGATCCTCCTGCCTCAGCCTCCTGAGTAGCTGGGATTATGGGTGCACACCACCACTGCTGGCTAAACTTCCTTTTTAACAGGCAGAAGGAAGGCACTATAAAATAATGTCAGAATATAGTATAGTGAATACACAAAACAGTAAAATAATCGTTTATTATCAAGAATTATGCACTGTACTTAATTAAAAGTGCTATACTTTTATATGTCAGGCAGCACCATGGGTTTGCTTACACTAGTGTCAACATGTGAGTAACGTGTTACGCTACACAATTATGACCGCTCCACCATCACTAGAGGATAGGAACGTTCAGCTGTTACAATCCTAGGAGAACACCACCATTAATGCAGTATATTGCTGACAGAGAGCATGTGTTGCTTTTGCATCCATTCATACTCTGTTCAGTTTAAAACACTGTGTTCTATTTTAAAGTTGCAATTTTTGTTTTATGATCCACCCACCTCCCCATTCTCAGTCCATGTGGCTTGGATGAATGCCTCTTCCTCCCCAACCCCCGCCACAGACCAGTCAGGCTCATTCTATAGTTTTGGCTGCCATGTTTGATTGGCCTGTGAATAACTAACTCAAGTTTGTCCAAGAGTGTCCTTCAACCTGTGAGGAGAGCGCAGAAGACTTAAACCTGGGAGGATGAATCTGATCAAGTTTATAGATCTGATTACCAATTTATAAGAAATAAGTGGGAGAAAAGAACATGTTAAGTACTTTGGTGATACGATTGGAAACTGAGGGACTTTATAAGAAATATGATCGCCAAGTACCCTGTGGCTGAGAGAGAGAGAACCTATAGACACAAAGAGATCCAAAGCAACTATTAACCAATCACAAGGTGTAGAACCTACTTAAATATCAATCCAAATACATAAAACAATCAAAGAAATGTGAAATGAAATGGTATTTGGTAATACGAAAGAATTATTGCTAAATTTTTTAGGAAGGACAGTGATATAGTATTTTTAGAAAGGCCTAGTATTTTTAGAAAGACATATGTTATGAAATATCTATAGATGAGATATAATCTAGAATTTGGTTTATAATAATTGCAGAGTAAGGAGAAAATAAACAATAAAATGTTGGCTGGGTGTTGATGATTATTAAAGCTAGTGAAAGGAACTGAGATCATAAGATCATTCTCCCTACTTTCAGACATACTAGAAATTGCACTGAAATATTTTGAATCAAATTTAAAATTGAACATATATACTTTTATACAATAATTCCATTTTTAAAAAAGGATACAAATTAGATATTAATTTTAAGATTTATAATGAAAAGGAGCTAAATGTCAAACTACAAATTGAATAGATTATAGTATAATGACAATAATGCTTTTGATTATGCTTAGGAATAGATTTAAAGGCATGGGAATTTGCTTATTATTTGTTATTATTTATTAACTATGTAGATAAGATTATAGTATCTCAAAATAAGTAAAATATACATTACACAAAATATTAAATTTACTTCTAAATAAGGCCTATTACCATAAATTTTATTGAAGGACATATGTATATATTATTGTGGTTATAATTACAGGTTCTAGAGTGAGCTGGGGATCTCAGCTCAGCCACATAATAGCCGTGACAAATTACATTACCTCCACTTTGTAAAACCTAAATGGGGATTACGATGTCAACTATCTTACAGGTTGTAAGAATGAACTAAAATGATTTATGTAAAGCATCTATAATAATCACAAAACACACATTGGCTAATGTATCAAGCATATAATAAATGATGAATGCTTGTTGCCTGAAAATTGATCCCTTATACGAATGGTACTTATAATTTTTCAAAGGTCATTTGCAATCTTATTACATTGTATTCTTGTCACAAGAATCAGTTGAGAGCTGGGGTTGTGGCTCAGTGGTAGAGTGCTCTCCAAGCATGCATGAGGCACTGGGTTCGATCCTCAGCACCACATAAATGTAAAATAAAGATATTGTGTCCACTTTAACCTAAAATATAATTTTTTTAATAAAGAAGAATCAGTTGATAACTATTTGCAAACTGAAGGCTAACACTCAGTTGCAGAGAAGGCTACTGAACTTTTCTGAGGTGACTCTGATCCTCTGATACTGGTCCAGAATCCATCCACCTTGGCCTCCTGACTTCCGCAGCCAAGACTCATTTCCCACAAGCAATGGACATCACCACATGGCTGACTATTCACCACTGTCCATCAGCCCCAAACATCATTTTTAATCCCTCTGCTCCAGCAGATAATGGCTCCAAATTCCAGGACTGCAGAGATAAGGGCTCCCCTGCTCGGCACTTAGGGGCCAGAAACCATTTAGTGCGCCTGGGGCTGTTGATAACAGATGGCACTCTACCACTCCTGCGAAATTAATTTCTCCTGCCTGGGCTTGTGTTGTCTGGGTACCTCCAGAGGAATGGTGTACTGACAGTCCATCTTGCTTCTGGTGAGCTTTACCCATATCTCCTGATTAGCATTCTATTTGTATGCAAATAAGCCACTTGCCTTTGTTTGTGGATTAATCTCCACTATAAATTGGAGCCCTTGTCTTCTGAATCTATATAGTTGTGGACTATAAGGCCTGGAAATGACTTTCTAGAATAAGAAGTCAAATTTCTCCATTTTAAAGACAAGGAAACTGGGGCTAAGAGTGACAGGTGGACTTCACAGGTGCATATCGCTGGTGAGTGCAACCTGTCCACAAACTCACAGGACCACACCCCATTTTGTCATGTCTACACTAAAACCCCAGTTAAGCCATTAAGAAAAAGAACACAGATCACTTACTATCAATGTGTGTGTTTGTGTGTGTGTGAGAGAGAGAGAGAGAAACCCACAGACAGACTCAGACATTTTTCCAAGATATCTTTAGAGATTGTGCTCTGTTAAAGTAAGGTTAGCTTATCAATGAACTTCTTTTTTAAAAAATTAAATGTTAATGTTTAAGTTATTGGCCATTTTATTTGGCAGTCTCATTCAATTATTATTAAAGTACAAATAATTCAAAATTCATGCCTAATACTGTGATATAAGAGGACAGGGCATCTCATGATTAAAAAAAAAAAAAATTCTGGGAAAAGCTAACATAAGTCAAAGGGAAATATGAAAGAAGGTATCTAAGTTGAAGATGAAAAGGAAGGGAATAAGAACCTCAATTGCTTTAATAAAATATTGAAATGTTGTAAGGGACACCCTTGATGCCCCTTCCAAAGCAAGAAGGGCAAATAAACCAGGAGCAGCTCTCCATCTCCCAGGGCAGGACTAAGCAACATGCTAAACCCCAGTGGCGGGGAACTCTTGAAGCAGGGCTGATGAACCGGGGGTCCAGCCTGACAGAGTCCTGCAGAAAACTGATGGGAGGGTTGGGAATATTCATAAATGCATGTCTTCTCATGTCAATGAACCTGGCATGGGCTTGGGAATTAAATTCAAATGTGATGCACCGGGCCTCAGACAGCAAGGTGGGCTTTAGAAGGGCAAGAAAGCCCCAAGAGTGGGTGTCAGCCAGGGGCCTACAGAGGATGACCGGCATGAGCCGGGTGGTTCAGAGGCCTAACCAGGCCCTGCATGTTAAGAACTGTGGCCTTGTGGGTGCCCAGGTCCATCCACTGATATGGTTGGCAGCTTATCAGATTTCTTGTACAAAGGGAGGATGAAGGTGACGTTGGGATCACATGGTAGCTGTTCTCTCACATCCTACCCAACCCCACTACATCCCAACCTCACTAGATTCGAGTTCCGGGAAGAGGTCCTAGGTCAAAGTGTGGAGTGTTTCTGCTCAGGGACTGGGTCCCTCATATGGAAGGCACTGTTTTAATTGCTTTATGTACATGATATTTATTTTCACTACAGTCTCATGAAGTAGGTATTACAGTTCTCCATATTTTAGAGATATAGATAACCTACAGAGAAGATAAGCAATTCCCCCCAGACACACAGTAAGAGGTGCAGAGACGGTCAACTCTTAACCACTGGGCAACACTGCAACAGCTACGCAGGCCAGATGGTTTGGGAGCATGGGTGACATGTAACTTTCCCTTTTCTGATCCACCCTTTTCAGAACCAGGTGGCTGCTTGGCACCCTTAGGACCTAAGAAGTAAATAGCCCTGAGGGCTACAGAGCAGTGCAGGAGCTCACTGCAGACAGAAACAGTGGGCCCTGGACCAGGAGCAGATGGTCCAAGCAGACTTGTCCAGGGTCAAATAGGTCTGGGGGTGCCCTGGAGACATGGTGGGACTCTCTCTAAGCTCTTGCAGGTGATGGGAAAGAAGAGAGAGAGAAACTCCACAATATCCCTTCCTCCATGCTCACACGTTTCCTGGGCTGACGTCAGTGGTCTCAATCCCTTAAATCATCGGCATCAAATGGAGGGACATAAGCTCTTGGCATAAACCCAGCTAACTGCACCATCTCCAAAACCTATTCAGAATAATCCCCACCCTCCCTGAGGCCCAGGGGCACTATCTGGGTAAAACAAAACAACAAAGCAAAAAAACGGAAGAGGAGAACTAGGAATCTGGTGAAACAGAAGTAAAATGTGAAAGGCAGTTTACAAGCATTATTAAAAACAAAGAAAAGGAGAAGAAATCAAACCACCACAGTTCCCCGGACTGCAGGTTTCCCACCAGATGTGTCTGATGTCTCTCATTTCAGCTATCAGTAGACCTTAGAATCCATTTTGGCACAGGAAGCTGGTAGGTGGCACCACCAGGACACAGCTTAGCTGTGCCCTCGGTGGGGACCCAGAGGGCTGTGCCTTCTGCATCTTGCTTCAATTGGGAGAGATGAGCTCCCCACCGAGGACTTCTTTGTGTCCATAAAGAAAATCAGCACATTCCTATTCCTCTGTCGTGGGAGGGGTTGCTGAGCCTTGAAAGCTCCAACAGGGTGGCTGCTGGAGCGCTGCTGCAGGGGCAGCACCACGTTTAATTGTTTCACACTCGGATGCCAGTTGATGGGGCCTTCGCTCTGTATTTAACACCACAGCCGGTGATGGACTCCGCTGCAGGAAGCATGTCCTGGCCCTCTGCACACTGTTTTATAACTGATGGGGAAAGATGCCCTCTCATTTGGTAAACTGTATCTGGCCTTTCCAGCCCAGTGGTCATTAATGTTTGTTCTCATTCGATGGGCAAATTCAAAGAAATACAGCTCTCATTAGCTCCTGCCCAATTAACAATAATGCTCATCCGCCTCCATGGCTCAACACTGCTACTGAGCTGGAGCTGTTTGAATTCCACAGCTGGTAGGACTGGGGAGGGCATCCAAGCCATCTCTGGTGCTTCAGCCCCCAAGGCTCGGCTTCCTCCTGGTCCCCTCAGTCCCTCTGACCCCACTCATTCCACACCCATCTCCCGATGAACAAGACAACAGTAACTCACTTCACTGAGTATCTACACGGACCAGGCAGTGTCCTAAATGATGCATGTGAATTAACTCACTTGGATTGGTGACAAATATATGACCTATAGAGTCACAAAAATCCTCCGGGAGAGTACAAATTCTAGTCCTGGCACCTAAGAGCTATATGAACTTGGACAAGTCACAAAGAAGTGACCTACATTTTTGTACTTGAAGCACATACAAATAATAACAATGTGGCTCTCTGGGGTCAATGTCTCCATTGGTAAGATAGTGCTTTGATTTCTCCTCCTCTTCTTTTTTTAAAATAATGCTTGTAAACTGCCTTTTACATTTTCATTTCGCTTTGTCCCCTTTCCTCTGCATCCAAGCAGCTGACTTGCAAAAACGTGTGAATGGTCACCAGGGGCATCAGGGAAAAGAAAAGAATGGTCCACCAAAATGTATCCCCCTTTTTGAAAACAACCCCAGGTGACATCATGTTTGTGCATCTATAAGATGGAGCTGGGAATAATTAGCTGTAAGTATGTTCTATGACACAATTGTTCAATGTCTCTATGGCAATTTATCAAAATTTCAAACAGGAGTACCCATTAATCTAGCAACTACACTTTTAGGAATTTATCTTATATAAGGGGAATAAAGTATGTATACAAAAATATTTATGTTGTATTGTCATATTAGCATAAGACTAGACATAACTTATTGAAGGACTGACTAAGAAAGTTATGGTACATTTGCACAATGGAATGTTATGTAGCCATAAAAAATAACTCAGCTTTAAATTCAAGTGATACAATTTCCCACATATTTTGACAACTGAAAGAAGGAAGGTACCACTATAGGTATATATTTTTAAAGTATTTATAATCCATTGTTCTGATCATAATTACCCCTAAAATGAAATCAACAATCTGATAATAGCCACTGCCTCTGAGGAAGGACTTAGAGCAGCTTGATATCACAACTGAAAGGGATACTTACTGTCACTATATCCTGACTCATGAGTTTGTGCCATTGGAATCAGTCACATATACAATATATAATTAAAAATTAAAAACTTATTGATGTTTAAGAAGATAAAATGCTCATGTTTTAGAAATGGAGAGAACCAGGTGTGGTGGCACACACTATAATCCCAGTAGCTCAGGAGACTGAGGCAGGAGGATCTTGAATTCAAAGCCAGCCTCAGCAAAAATGAGGTGCTAAGCAACGCAGTGAGACCCTGGCTCTAAATAAAATACAAAATAGGGCTGGGGGTGTGGCTCAGAGGTTGAGTGCCCCTGAGTTCAATCCTTGGTACCACCCACCCCACCCCACCCCACCCCCGCAAAATGGAAAGAATCAATTTTAAATCATTTTAAATTTTAAATTTAAAAGACAATGAAAAAGTAATCAGTAAATATGCAGAGAAAGAAACAGTAGTGTGAGGGGATTGGAAGGCCAGGTCTAAACAAATCAAATCAGCTGGTGGGAGCGCTGTCCCTCCAGAGACTCAAGGTGGTAAATATTCATGGGTGTGTAGCTGGGGAAAGGGTGTTTCCACCACCTGGCTTCCTAACTGCTTATGGACTGTCAGGTCAGACTCCTAGGGAGCAGCAGGGAACCTAATTTCTCAGGTTTCTTTGGCTGTTGGTAAGTCTCCTAACTAGCTCAGCATGTCAGCTTTGCACACTGGGGCAAAATACCTGAGAAAACAACTTAGAGGAAGAAAGATTTAAATTGGCTCATGGTATCGGACACTTCCGTCCACCTTTGGCCGGCTCCATTGCTCTGAGCCTGAGGGGAGGCAGAAGATCATGACCGAAGGGCATGCCAGAGGCAAGCTGCTCTCCTCAAGTGAAGGAAGCAGAAGCAGAGAGAGGGAGGAAGAGGCCAGGGGACGAGATATGACCTTCTGGGCACAACCCCAATTACCTACTTCCTCCAATGAGGTCCCCCTCCTGCAGTTTCCACCACCTCCCAAAAATGCCATAGAATTTTGAATCTATCCATGAATTAGTCCACTGATGAGGTTAGGGCTCTCAGGATCCAGTCACTTCCCAAAAGCCTCACCTCCAAAAGCCCTCACTTTGAGAACCACTCCAGATCCAAACGATGTATTCCATGAAATAACTCCCCCACCGTGACAGTTAATCGTGTCAACGTAGTCTAGCAATAGTGCCCAGACACACAGCAGTGTGCGGCCAAACTCCAGTTTAGATGTTTCTGTGAAGCAAGGTTTAGATTGAATCTCCACACGCATCGGGAAATTGCACTCCACCTATGTATAATATGTCAAAGTACATTCTACTGTCATGTACAACTAAAAAGAACAATCACTTTTTAAATTTTTAAAAATACAAATTAAATCTCAACACTCAAATCAGTAGACTTTGAGTAAAGCAGATGGGTGGCCTCATCCAACTGGCTAAAGACCTTACAAGGAAACACTCAGATCCTCTGAGGAAGAAGGAATTCTAGCCCTGCACTGACCTCAGATTTGAGATTTTAAAATCCATCCTTCCCTAGCTCTCCTGCCTGCAAGCCTGCCCTGAAGACTTGAGACATGTCAGCCACCACAACTGCAGGAACCAATACCCTAAAATAAGTCCCTCTGAGAGAGAGAGAGAGAGAGAGAGAGAGAGAGAGAGAGAGAGAGAGAGAGAGATGCCTTATTGATTCTGTTTCTGTTTCTCTTGAGAAACCCTAATACACTATCCACGGGATGGCTCCCTTCCATCCATCACACATCACTTGCAAGCCTCTGGAGTGTGCACGTCCAGTCCTGCTAGCTGGGCTGCAAGGTTTTTGTGAGCAGGCTCTATGTCTCCATCATCAATTCATCAACGTATGTCTAACATTGAACAGAGAACCTGCACCAGGGAACAAGTGCTCAATCAAGACGTGTTATTAAATGAAACTGCACTTTTCGTGACAATCATCCTGATGCCAAGAGCTTGGGTTTGGCTCATGAACAGATCAGCATCAAAATCAGTTCATCAGTTAGGAATATCATAAAGGGAAAGGAAAGTGAATAAATCAACCCTTACCCGTTGTTTCCAACTACCAGGATGCTGAATTTCCATGTGTCTTCATACAAAGTCACCTGAAGACCTGTCAGAAGCAATTCATTGTTAGAACTAATCAAGTAGGTCACCATAGTCAAGTTTCCAAAATGTAGGACTTATACATTTTCAAAATTAAAGTCAAGAATTATGTTTTGAAGTAAGATATTCCCATAGAAAAAAAAATTTAAAAATTGATTTCTGATTGTCATCCTCTCTTAATTCCAATGTCTGTTGAATTTTATTATACATTTTAAAAGATGAAATTATGAATCTCAATACCATTCATGAAAATCAGATTGAATCCTAGATTAGAAATATCTGCAAACAACTTCAAAAATTTTTCAACAATTTCCATATTTTTAAAGTTTTACTAGATGAAAACATCTTTGACAAGTCAATCTGAATTCTTTTGTGAATCAAGAACCAACTGGTTTTGTTTTCTGATCAATAAAACTATTTTTTAATGAGTGCCCAACACCAACAACTCAGTCCCATAGGAAAATTGATTTACAAGCACGTCAAATGGAGATATTATTTTACTTCCTGTTTTTACTGTTCTGCCTTGGGCTGTCAGTGAAGAACTTAGGCATTCCCTCCTGGGAGCAAGGAGGCAGAATAGCATGAGGCCTTGAGAGGCCATCCTTGAGAGCAGGAAACACTCAGGTTTGACCTGGTCTACTGCAATCAATACGGCATGGCATAGAGAACGGAAGCAGATGGCAGTGTATAGTTACATCAATATTTTTCTTTATTATACAATTTGCATTAAATTCTGTTAAGAGACAAGCAGATTAAATTGACCATGAAAGATACCAAAAGAGAACACGATGGATCGGATCACAAATGGATTTTAATCAACACTATAGGACTTGTGGTAGAGGAATTATTTTTCTTTTAGTGAAGTTATCTTGCGTCTTTCCGTTCTAGGTGATATTGGAAAGTACAGTATGAGGCCTAGAGAACAGAAACAACCCGATATTTATGCTAAGCCCCAGGCCAATGTCATTCTAAATGGAGAAAAATTAAAAGCATTTCCCCTAGAAATGGGAAACAAGACAAGGATATTTGCTAAGAGTTACTTTGTGGTCTATTTTAAAGAAGGATCTGTGTGCTTTCTTCTCAGTAGAGAAGGAAAGTATATTCCATCATTGACGGATGAATAATCTACATGTATCTGTTAAGTCTAAATTACTATAGTTTCTTTGCTTAGTTTTTGTTTGGAGGATCTATCCAGTGGTGAGAGGTGTATTTAAACCACCAGTATTATTTATTGTGTTGTAGTTTATTTTATTCTTGAAATTGAGAAGGGTTTATTTGATATACATAGATGCTCCATTGTTTGGATCATAAATATTTACAATTGTTATGTCTTGTTGATGTATAACTCCTTTAAGCAGTATGAAATATCCTTCTTTGTCACTTCTGACTAACTTTGGCTTGAAGGCCCCTTTATCTAATATAAGGATAAAACTCTGTTTTTTTACACAATCCGTGTGAGTGATACGTTTCCCCCCCCCCCCATCCTTTCACCTTGAATCTGTGGATGTCTTTGCCTATGAGATGAGTCTCTTGGAGACAGCATATTGTTGGGTCTTTTTTAAAAATCCAATCTGCCATTCTATGTCTTTTGATTGATGAATTTAAATAATTTATGTTCAAGCTTATTATTGAGATATAATTTGTATTCTCAGTCATTTTGGTTTATTCTGGTTTTTAATTTGAATTAGTTTCTCTTTGATTGACTATTCTTTTAGTTTAGTTCTTCCCTTTGCTGGTTTTAACTCTTTTTTATCATTTCATCTTCATGGAATATTTTGATAACAATATTCTGTAGTGCAGGCTTTCTAACTGTGAAGTTTTAAAACTTTTGTTTATCATGAAAGATTTTTATTTCATCTTCAAATCTGAAGCTTAATTCTGGGATATAGTATTTCTGGCTGGCATCCATTTGCTTTCAGAGCTTGGTATATGTTATTCTATATACCAAGGGTCTAGGTTGAGAAATCAGCTGAGATCTGTATTGGTTTCCCCCTACGTAATCTGACATTTTTCTCTTGCAACCCTTAAAATTCTATTCTTATTCTGTATGTTAGGAACTTTCATAATAATGTGCCTTGGTGCGTGTTTGTTGTAATTTTGTACATTTAGGGTCCTGTAAGCCTCCTATATCTGATTTTCCACTTTATTCTTTAGGTTTGAGAAATTTTCTGACATTATTTCATTGAAAAGATTGTACATTTCTTTGGTTTATATCTGTATACCTTCATCTATCCCAATAAAAAACTTAAATTTGATCTTTTCATGTTATCCCATATTTCTTGGAAGTTCTGTTCATGGTCTCTTAATATCATCTCTTCATGGTCAACTTTATTTTCAAGATTATATATTTTGTCTTCATTTCCTGAAACTCTGTCTTCCAAGCGTCCTAGTCTGTTGGTCTGAATTTTAAATTTGGTTTGTTGATTCCTTTATTTTGAGGATTTCTGTTTGATTACTTTTCAGAATTTCTATATCTTTATTAAAATGATCTTTTACCTCCTGAATTTTGTCTCTAATTTCACTCCTTACATTATGCTTTACCTTGCAGGTCAGTTTAACCATGTACATTCTAAACTCTTTCTCTGACATTTCTTTCACTGTGGTGTCAATGCATTCTTTTATTGGAGCACCTTGGTTTGTTTAGGGCAAGTTGGTCCCTTGCTTTTTCATGTTGTTTGTCTATCCACCTAGCAGTGTGGATTTGAAGCAGTCCACTTTCTAAACAATAAACCTACTGTGTAGCTGAAGGATTTCACTATCTCACCTTTAAGAAGGAAACAAATAATAACAGTATCCAATGAAACAATATATAGCCTTAAAACCAATAGCTCCTAATAAGACATCTATAGCTTTGTTGCAATAAACAGAAGTCATGTGTTCAGTTATTACTTACAATAAAAACAGTAAATGTGCAAAAGAGTTTATAATTTCAAATGATGGACAAAGAGAGAACAGAAGAAGATTCCCTTGTTCATTGCTTTTATTCAGCATTGTCTAGCCAGAGCAATTAGACAGAAGAAAGAAATTAAATGGATACAAATAGAAAAAGAAGAACTCAAACTATCCCTATTTGCCAATGACATGATTCTATATTTAGAAAACCCAAAAATTTTCACCAAAAAACTTCTAGAACTCATAAATGAATTGAGCAAAGTAGCAGGATACAAAATGAACACCCATAAATCAACAGCATTTCTATACATCAGTGATGAATCTACCAAAGAAAAAATAGAAAAACTACCTCATTCACAATAACCTCAAAAATATATATTTTGGAATCAATCTAACAAAAGAAGTGAAAGATCTCTACAATGAAAATTATAAAACTCTAAAGAAAAATATTGAAGAAGATCTTTGAAGATGGAAAGATCTCCCATGCTCTTGGATAGGCAAAATTAACATTGTCAAAATAGCCACACTACCAAAAGCACTATATAGATTTAATACAATTTCTATTTAAATCCCAATGATATTCTTCATAGAAATATAAAAAGCAATCATGAAATTCATTTGGAAAAATAAGAGACCCAGAATAACCAAAGCAATCCATAGCAGGAAAAGTGAAGAAAAGTGAAGGACACATCACAATACCAGAACTTAAATTCAACTCAGAGCTATAGTAACAAAAAACAGCATGGTATTGGCAACAAAATAGACACATAGACCAACCATACAGAATAGAAGACACAGAGACAAACCCACATTCATCTCATACTAGACAAAGGAACCAAAAACATACATTGGAGAAAAGATAGCCACTTCAACAAATGGCACTGGGAAAACTGGAAATTCATATGTAGCAAAATAAAATCATACCCCTATCTCTCACCATGCACAAAACTCAACTCAAATTGGACAAAGGACTTAAGCATTAGAACAGAGACCCTGCACCTAACAGAATAAAAAATAGACCCAAATATACATCATGTCAGCTTAGGACCTGACATCCTTAACAAGACTTGTAAAGCTTATGAAGTAAAATCAAGAATTAATAAATGGGATGTAATCAAACTAAAAAGCTCTTCACAGCAAAGGAAACAACAATGTGAAGACATAGTCTACAGAATGTGAGAAATGTTTGCCACCTACATCTCAGATAGAGCACTAATTTCCAAGATATATAAGGAACTCAAAAAACACCAAAAAAACAAATAACCTAATCAATGAATAGGCTATGGAACTGAACAGGTACTTAAAAGAAGAAGAAATACAATCAGTTAACAAATATATGAAAAAATGTTAAGCATCTCTAGCAATTAGATAAATTCAAATTAAAACTACACTGAGATTTCATTTTACTCCAGTCAAAGTGGCAATTATCAAGAATACAAGCAACAGTAAATGTTGACAAGGATGTGGGGATAAATGTACACTCATACATTGCTGGTGGGAGTGCAAATTGATGCAACCACTCTGGAAAGCAGTATGGAGATTCCTCAGAAAACTTGAAATGGAACCACCATTTAATCCAGTTATCCCACTCCTCAGTATATACCCAAAGGACTTAAAATCAGGATACTATAGTGACATGGCCACATCAATGTTTATAGAAGCTCAATTCACAATAGCTGCTGTGGAACCAACCTAGGTCCCCTTCAAAATAAAGAAAATGTGGTATATATACATAATGGAGTATTACTTAGCCATAAGTAGGAGTGAAATTATGGCATTTGCAGGTAAATGGAAGAAACTAGAGACTGTCATGTTAAGTGAAATAAGCCAATCCCCAAAAAACAATTCTCTAACATGCAAATGGCACTGGGAAAACTGGAAATTCATATGTAGTAAAATAAAATAATACCCCTATCTCTCACCATGCACAAAGGTGGGTGGTTAGGGAAGAATAGAAGTACTTTGGATTAGACAAAAGGGAATAAAGGGAAGGGAGAGGGAATGGGAATAAGAAAGATAGAGAATGAATTGGACATTACTATTCTATATGCATATATGATTACATGTAATTCTATATCATGTACAACCAGAAGAATGAAAAGTTAATACTCTGTATATGAATAATATGTCAAAATACATTCTACTATCATGTATAACTAGTAAGAGAAAATAAAAAACAAACCAACAAAAAGAATAACTTCACTCAATTAAAATATTAATAATAAAAATCAATGAATTCATGATATGTTTAAAACATATGAAGGCACTATCTTGTTACTGAAAATTAATAAATATATAGATAGAAAAAAGAATTTGCCCTTCCTTTCCTATACAAACTATATTCAAAGCAAGCAAATAATTGATGAGGATAAATTCTTCTTTGCAGAAGAATTATGTCTAATTAATACAGAAGAAAGTTCAGAAAAGAAAATTGCCATTTCAATACATAATAAAACACTTGGCCTAGGCAACAATGATTGTCAGAGGATGCTAAGTCAGGTGAAATGTTTATAGATGGCTTGAAGAGGATATAACATTCTGATATCACCTGATTGATTATTGGCATGACTCAAGTGGGGCAAACAGATGACTTCAGCTCATGATTCCACAGGAAGAATATAGCACAGGAAACATGATAACCTAAAAATACTTGAACCTTTTTTTCTATTTTTTAAATTTTATTTTTAATTGGTTTTATTTTTAAATACATGACAGTGGAATGCATCACAATTCTTATTAACATATAGAACAATTTTTCATACCTCTGTTTGTATATAAAGTATGTTCACATCAATTCTTGTCTTCATACATGTACTTTGGATAAGATGTCTATCACATTCCATCATCCTTGCTACTCCCCTGCCCCCTCCCAATCCCTCCCACCCCTCTTCCCTATCTAGAATTCATCTATTTCTCCCATGCTCTCCCTCCATACCCCACTATGAGTCAGCCTCCTTATATCAAAGATAACATTAGCATTTGTTTTTTGGGGATTGGCTAATTTCACTTAGCATTATCTTCTCCAGTGCCATCCATTTATCTGCAAATGCCATGATTTTATTCTCTTCTATTGCTGAGTAAAATTCCATTGTGTATATATGCTACATTTTTAATCCATTCATCCACTGAAGGGTATCTAGGTTGGCTCCCTATTGTGAATTGTGCTGCTATAAACATTGATGTGGCTGTGCCCCTGTAGTTTACTGTTTGTAAGTCCTTTGGGTATAGTTTGAGGAGAGGGATATCTGGGTCAAATGGTGTTTCCATTCCCAGATTTCCAAGGAATATACATACTGCTTTCCATATTGGCTGTACCAATTTGCAGTCCCCACCAGCAATGTATGAGTGTGCCTTTTTCCCCACATCTTCGCCTACATTTATTGTTATTTATCTTCATAATAGCTGCCATTCTGACTGGAGTGAAATGGTATCTTAGAGTAGTTTTGATTTGCATTTCTCTAATTGCTAGAGATGATGAACATTTTTTCATATATTTGTTGATTGATTGAATATCCTCTTCTGAGAAGTGTCTGTTCATGTCCTTGGCCCATTTATTGATTGAGTTATTCACTTTTTTGGTGTTTTGCTTTGTGAGTTCTTTATGTACCCTAGAGATTAGTGCTGTATCCTATGTGTGGGGGATAAAAATTTGCTCCCAAGATGTAGGTTCTCTATCCACCTCACAGATTGTTTTTTTTGCTGAGAAGAAACTTTTTAGTTTGAGTCCATCCCATTTATTGATTCTTGGTTTTAATTTTTGCTCTATAGGAGTCCTATTAAGGAAGTTGGGGCCTAATCCCACATAATGGAAATTAGGGTCTGCTTTTTCTTCTATCAGACACAGGGTCTCTGGTTGTATTCCTAAGTCCTTGATCCATTTTAAATTGAGTTTTGTGCATGGTTAGAGATAGGGGTTTAATTTCATTTTGTTGCATGTGGATTTCCAGTTTTCCCAGCATATTTTGTTGAAGAGGCTATCTTTTCTCCAATTCATGTTTTTGGCACCTTTGTCTAATATAAGATTATTGTAATTTTGTGGGTTAGTCTCTGTGTCCTCTATTCTGTACCATTGGTCTACCAGTCTGTTTTGGTGCCAATACCATGCTGATTTTGTTACTGTTGTTCTGTAGTATAGTTTAAGTTCTGGAATAGCGATGCCACCTGCTTCGCTCTTCCTGCTAAGAATTGCTTTAACTATTCTGGGTCTCTTATTTTTCCAGACGAATTTCATGATTGATTTTTCTATTTCTATGAGGAATGCCATTGGGATTTTGATCAGAATTGCATTAAATCTGTATAGTGCTTTTGGAATAATGGTTATTTTGATAATAAAGCGCCTAGTACTATCTCCCTCTCTTGCCTGGAGATTTCCTAGTTCCTGGTCTCTCCCTCTCCCCTAGCTGTTCCCAATTTAGGAAACTCTCACCCCAGGGGTCCCATGGGCAGCTCCCTGGTCACATTGCACACCTGTGTTGGGCAACTACTACTGTGTTGGGTTACCACTGCTGGGGAGGGGGAAAGGGTAGAAATCTGGTACCTGGCTACCGGAGATCCAATCTAGGAACTTCCCCTAGCTAAATGGCAAGAATGTTGAGTCAAGATGGCGGTGGTCTGCTTTCAGCACTGGTGTCTGGTGAGGTGGAGGGAGCCTGGTGAGGTGGGGGGAGCCGGGTGATGGCGTTTTGCTGTGGGTAGGTAGCAGCTGAGTGACCTGCATGGGAGTGGAGTGAAGTCTTGGCAGTCTGCAGATGTGTTAATAGGTGATTCTGCTAAGGTGATCCCTGAGTCTTGCATGGATTGGAACTTCGGGCTGTGAGTCCTGCTCCAATGCCAGGCATCCTACTCCAAGGCTGAGGCATGGGCCCCCTGTGGGGTCACAGCACTGTGATTTCTGCGGAGAGCAGCTGGATAGGGGTCCTATAAGACTCGGAGATGTAGTATTCTGACTAGGCGAGATCTGCGGGTCTGGCTGTGCAGACACCTGCTGGCTAGCCCCCTTCCCGCCGCCATGTTGGATCAAAATCCAAAACACTTGAACCTTAATCAAATCAAGGTGCACATCTAATCACCAGCCTATAGAAATAGAGACACCAGAGGAACAAGTTAAAAATATAACAAGAAATGATCATGCAAATCTAGAACATAAGACCTAAAAGATACACATTTTGATTTCTCCAACAAATTCAATGCCATGACTGAGGAGAGAGGGATAATGTATGTTAACCAGTAGAGGTGCAACCACGTGGTCGGTGGGCTTTATTGTTCTTAATTGAATTGGCCGGTTCCAAAAGACCATTGGAGAAATTGGAATATGGATTGGATATTAGAATAGACATTTTTATTTGCTGAGTAAGGTTATATCTTTTTGAAGTTTTATTGCTTAAATTCATGTAAAGTACTTACAAGGTAAATGACATGATGTCTGATATTTGCTTCAAATACTCTAGAAAATATGCATGTGGGAATAGGGGATGGGAGGGGGCCAAGGCAGAAATGGTAGATGAAATCAGAGGTGCAAACTGTTGTTAGCTATTGGAGCTGAGCCATGGATACATCAAGGTTCATTATATCATTCTATCTATATTTTTGTATGGATGTTTGGAAAATTCCATAGTAAAAACAATTAACCCCCAAAAAATTATGTTTAAGGGGAGAGTAAAATATGTAGAAATGAAATTCCACATATAAAAGGAATGATATAAATAAATGTAAAAACATCTATCAGAAAATCCTACTCCATATGCTACCCACTGATTTCTTATCTATATTAGAAATGGAATCACTCCAAATATTATCTGATTAGTTTTGAAATTGATGATTAATTAAAATATTAATCACTTTCTATATTCTTCTGGCACCTCACACTGCCTCCAATTTAAGTAGGAGCTATCAATCTAAGAAAAATTTAGTGAGTTAAAAGCTGTATGATATGCTCAGTGAACATGTCTTTCCTGCTGCAGAGAAATTATTTGGAGATGGAAAGAGGACATAAATTCTTCAGATCCATTTTCCACAATCCTTTTTAAAAAGAGGCTAGAGTGATGATGATTTGTCTTTTCAAAGATCTGATGCCATGGATCACAAAGAAAAAGCAAAATTAATTGTGAGTGAAGGGAAGAAACACTGCTAATGCCACTTCTTTTGTGGGGATATAGTTGAGCAGCCTAATAGAATTCAGAGGTTAAAAATAAGTCCATTCCCTGTATGCCCACACACATTCCATATAATGACAGATGGACATCTAATTTTAAAAACATACTACATTTTAAAAATACTTCAGCAACTTACATCTAAACAATGGATTAGAACTTGATTTAAAAATAAATAATTTAAATACCAAAAGCTCACTGATGGAAAGACGCTCGGTGGAGAAGCCTGCCCATAAGAAACAAAGCCCTTTCTTGTCAACCAAATGTTTTCCCCAGAATGATACTACTAAATATTTTAACTTTCAGTTATCTATTCTTTATCACTGGTTTGTTTTTAACCTCAGAGTTACAACAATTGGGGAAAATAAAGGCATTTATAAGATGCTTATATCAATGCCCAGTCTTAGGTCAGGTTCCATCTGAGATGGATGGTCACATGTGGGAGCTTCTTCCGGGAGCACTCTCAGAAATATCATCTTGGGGGGAAGCAGACAGAGAGAGATGTGGAACTGTGAGGAGATGACAAGAAGCCTGGGCAACTCCACAGGGAGAGTACATACAGCAGAAGAGGCCTTTCAGTTCCTAATCAAGGCAAGGGGTCAGGCCTTTGTAGCCTCACATAAACTCACCTTAGGACACCAGTGGAAATGGGCTGTCACCTTGGATGGGGTAGCTCCCTTTGGCCAAGGACCATTCCTGTGTAAGCCTCACTGATAAGTCTCTTTGCAGGACTCATCTGACTTTTTGGAAGTGGATGCTTTGGTTCTGAAGGGAAGTCCACCCCCTGAGATGCCCAGATCTAATGCCTTCATACAGCAAGTTCATACCACTAAGGATAGCTCCATGTGATTCTGGTGATCTCTTTTTTGGTGAAAACTTATAAGAGGAAGGTTATTTGGACAAATCACAGTCCTTGCAACTATATCTGGTATCATGATATCCCTTTTCCCTAACCCCCCTCTTTAGATTCCCACAGACATTTAAACATCTCTGCTGCTCAGTTGGTTGTAGTGACCAAGATTCTCATCTGGAGGGCCATGAGCCATGAGTAACCATGGTTGTGGTGGTAAGGTCAAGATCAAGCTATGGATCAACTGTAGCTACCATACTTGCTCATTTACCATCAGAATTTGGCAAGAAAGTACCAAGAACCAACCCAGATAATCACCTGAATGGCTGTAGTTTCAACTATGTGATTAACTATGGCCTTAAGTTTAATGGAATTCTCTCTGTATTACTTAATAGGAACACTCTCGCTCTGGGGACCAGAATACAAGAGACTAAATGTGCAAGAACAAAGAAGCACAAACTCCCCAAATAGGTCATTAAGAGTAGTAGTGAGTTGGTGCTAAGCCTACCTCCAATCCTTGTTTTATGGGGCCATCAATTTCATATATTGTGGATATAGGAGTAAATAACAGGCCTTGATTTAATGTTACTCAATCCTTACAAGATCTCACCTCCAGTTTGGCACATTAGCTGTGTTGTCAAAAATCTCCAGAGGGCAGATAGCGTCTGGGTGGTTATGTACGTGATAAGAACAGTGGATCCCATAGCTATAGGAATATTGTATTTCTTCTTTTGAAAAGTGTCTAATTCATTTGCCCAGTTATTTATTAGGGGTTTTTTTTGGTGTGAATTTTTTTGAGTTCTTTATGTATTTTTTTTTTGGTATAAACTTTTTTGAGTTCTTTATGTAATCTAAATATCAATCCTCTGTCAGAAGAATAGCTAGCAAAGATTTCTCCCATTCTGTAGGTTTTCTCTTCAGGTTCCTAATTGTTTGCAATTGTTCCAAACTGTAGGACCTCCAGTTGCAAAGGGGTTGGAATGGTAAATTAAGTAGGTACATTTTGGGGACCACTGCCCTTGAGTATTGAGTATATTTAGATTGGCAGGTTTTTCTGCCATTCCTCCTGCAGATGATATTGGTTGTTACATGTTTTCTTGTCATAAAAGGAACACTTGAGAGGCTTCAATGGGTTTCTCTACTACAGGAGTTCACTCTTAAAACTAAAGAACTAATGAGGGGATTGTGCCAACTACTACGGATGTCCATTTGGAATTGTATGTTCAGAAACCGAACAAATGATCACCAGATGGATCCGTGGAGTCAAAGAACTCATTGTGAAATAGATTTGGGTTCTGAATTTCTTATTACCTGTATCTCACAAGCCTACACTTTAACAAAGGGCCATGATAAAGCATAAAAGTCCCTGAATATCAATGGAGTTTGACATTCTGAAGAATCTTGGTAGAATCTTGGGAATCATGGAATTCCCCTTTTCCCATGTACCTAAGTAAATGGCCATACATCCTTTTGGAGAAATTATTATCATAAACTCTTGTTATGGTATAGCAAGATCCTTCCTCAGACCAGTTCCTCATTCATCCAGCAGGTTCTGGGTGAAGGACTGGCTTAACTCTGGAAATCGGCCATGACCTTTCACTGGTGCATAAGCATTACCCTTGCCATCGGTCCCTCTACCTTGCTCCTAAGAGCATCATGTTCTAGTACAATAGTCCCTCATCATCTATGGTTTCACTTTCTGTGGTTTCAGTTATCTATGGTCACCTAAAGTCTGAAATAATAAATAGAAAATTTCAGAAATAAACAATTAATGAGTTTTAAATTATACAGCAATCTGAGTAGCATGATAAAATCACACCATTCTGTTCTGTCCCACCTGGGACATAAATTACCCCTTAATCCAAGGTATCCATGCTGTATGTGCTATCTGCTGGTTAGTTACTTAGTAGCCATCTTAGTTATCCAATCAACCATTGTGGTACTGCAGTACTCTTGTTCAAGTAACCCTTACACAGTACCAAATGCTACATCACAATACATATATCATTCACCTCACCTCATCTCATCACACAAGCATTTTATCATCTCACATCATCACAAAAGGGGTGAGTTGAGTAAAAAAGGATATTTTAAGAGAGAGAGAGAGAGAGAGAGAGAGAGAGAGGCCACATTTACCTTTTATTACAGTCTGTTGTTAAAATTCTTCTATTTTGTTGTTAGTTATTGCTATTAATCTCTTTTAAGTTTTATCACGGTATATAGATGTACAGGAAAAACATAGTGTATACAGAGTTCAGTACTATCCATGTTTTCAGTCATCTACAAGGGATCTTGGAATGTATCCACCATGGATAAAGGGTAACTACTGGAATCACTGACATAGCTCTCTATGAGTGAGGTCCCCTAGCTGTCACTTTGAACTTGGCACTCAGTATAATAATTGTATGGTTGTTGCTTCCGGCACCTAAGTTCTACCAGTTGGCCTCAATAAACCTCGGCTCTTCCTATCCCCGTAGTTTTTCAGGAGCCCAGTTCTATAACAGCATCATCGATAGCATCAGCCCTGCCCCACAAGGAATAGTCACCGTTGAGTTGCTCAGTGTGCCAGTGCCTCTCTTACCAGCTCATTCCTTACAGCTTTGATAAATGGTCTGTCTTCCGGTTTTCCCTAAAAATCCTATGACCTTGTTTCTTGCCTATTACACAGAACATTAACTCCAGCATGGCCTCTTCTCTGAGCCTTTTGATCTCTTTGGTCACTGTCTGCTGAGGCATTTCTCCATACCTCCTTCACTTAATTTGAGCATCGCTTTCCTAAAAAAGAAAAGTCAGTCGAGATACTCCAAGAGTCCATGAAGCAGGGTACTGAGTCCTCTATCTCAGAAGAGTGCTCCAGGCAGATATACTCCAGCATCCAACTATATATTCCGTCCTTTGTAAGCCACACTGTTATAGTTTGCATCTGAAATGTCCCCCAAATGTTCACAAGTTGAAGGCCTGAACCCTCAATGCAGCAATGTTCAGAGGTGGGGTTTTTGAGAAGTGATTAGATTACAAGGATTCTGATTTCATCGATGTATTAAGATATTGATGGATTCGTATGTGAATTGTTGACTCAGAAGTGATGGAAACTGTAGGAGGGGCCTCATAATTAGAGGAAGCACATCACTGGGGTGTGCCCTGGAAAGGATGTATCTTGTCCCTTGGCCTCTCCCCTACCCTCTGTTTCCCCTGCCATGAAGCAGGCACGTCTGCTCCACTGCATGTGGCCCACCATGATGTTCTACTTTACCACAGCCCACAACAACGTGGCCAAGTGACTATGGACTGAAACCTCTGACACCACACAACAGGATAATATTTCCTCCTTTTGTTAATTTTCTCAGATACTTTGTCACAGCAGCAGAACGTTAACTCACAGGCCCTTCAGCATTCAATCCTCTATACATGCTTCCATTCCTGCTAGGATTTTTGGATTAAGTCTTACAGCTTTGGTGTAAATTCCCTTTCTTTCCCAATCAGAATCAGCACTATTCCTGTCAGGTTTTACTGTGACTTGACTCTAGTTAATTGGTCTGCAAATGTGTCCTATAAAGAGCCAGCTAGTAAGGTTCAGGTTTTGTGCACCACACAGACTCCGCTGCAATTACTCAATCCTTCCAACGTAGCATGATGGCAGCCAGAGAAAATATGTTGTTGAATGTTGTGATGTTAGTATTCCAATAAAACTTTATTTCCAAAAACAGACTGCAGGCTGAATGGCTTGGAGGTTTCAATGGCTGATCCTTGTTCTACTTACTGGTGTAATATCCAGGACTGGAATCAGGGTATATCCTGAGTTGGGAACAAGGGGCTTCTTGCAAGACAAAGCCTTCTGTGTTGTCTTAGAGCAAAACAGCAGCATTAGCTTTAATAGGGAGGAGTGAACCAGAGGGTTCAGGACAGTCTGGAGATTCAAGGTTTGTGGTGCTTGGTCACAAATGTCCTCCGTCCAAGTCTCAGAATCTCACTCCTTCCCAACTGGGGATCTGACCTTGGCATAGCTTGGCAGAGCAGACTTGCTATGGACTGAAACTTCTGACATCACACAACATAGAGGGAAATTCAGTCCTCCTTGCAGCTCCACTGGCTTTAGGATCAAGCCCTCAGTTTGATTCTGGCCTTTATTCGGCCTCTGGCTTCAAGAGAGGAGAGTCTTGTTATAAAGTACCACAGGCCCTCTGACTTCACACTTAGCCCTAAGTTGGCAATTAATCATTGCAGCCTCTCATTTACTTTATCAAATTAATTTTATAACACTAGCAACAACCATCCAGTTCCACTGTATTCTAATTACCGCTTCCCCTGAACCTGTCCACTACTTCACTTACTGAGTGGCTTTCCTCCCAGCCGACTCTACAACAAAATTGTAGCACAAGCCCAAGTTCAGCCAACTGGGTTCAGTACTCCACTGCCAAGGGGCTCAGGAAAGTGGACAAGGCTGGGGAGGGAAGGCAGGGGATCTGACAGGGTGGAGCCAGGCTCCAGGCCCAGGGACACTGCCAGGTGTCAGGGTTCCGGGTGCAGGACCAAGGGCCCAGGGAGAGCAAGGGGACCAGGAGAGAAGCAGCCCTGTGTTTCCCATAAGGAGCCCTGGCCCAGGTGAGAATCCAGAACCAGGGACCCAGAAATGAGGCCTGGAAAGGGAAGGGGGGCAGGAGGAGGGCCACGGGAATTCACTGCTGGAGGTCACAGTGGGTACGGAAAGGGGTCAGACAGCCAGGACCCAGGCCAGGAGCCCAGGTAAGGGACCAACCCAACTTTTCTTCCTAGGAAGAGACACCCAAGGAACAGGAAACCCGTGGGCACCAGGGGAAAGCACAAGGGGAAGGGGAGAAAGAGGCTGCTCCAGGAGCAGGAGACAGAGGGAGGCGCAAGGGGAACCAAGGGGAACACACTAGGGGGCCCAAGCAAGGGGCCCCTAGGTCAGACCCAACAGGAAGCAATGCCATGCTATGCCCCAGGACAGGAGGAACACAGTCAGGGGATCAGGCCAGCAGCCTGGCCTGGAGACTGGAACTCAAAGCTCAGGGTTAGGGAGGGCTGATTTGAGGTAGCAGCAGCGTACAAGGCCAAGAGGGAAGGAGGGGAAGGGAGGGGATCACTCAGGGCTAGGTCTGCACAAGTCCCACGTCCACTGCCAGGTGTCAAGGTTCTGGTAACTAAGGGCCCAGGGCAGGGACAGGGCTGTGTTTCCCATAGAAAACATTTAGGGCACAGAGGCTAGCCAATTGCACTCCTGTGTCCCAGGTGTGTAGATCCTCAGAGAGGGGCCTGGACCCAAGGAGGGACAAAGGATGGCACTGTGAGGGGATACCTGGCATGCGGACTTGGGGAGGGTCGGAGGGGAGTCAGGACCCATTCGAGGAGTCCAAGATAGGGAGAAGCAGGGGAACGGAGGGTCTGGGCAGTGCCAGGATACGACAGCACAAGGGGACCAGAGAAGAGACACAGGAGGGGGCCAGAAAAAGGGGCCTGAAATCAAGAGACAGGGACAGGGTCCTCGAGAAGGGTGGCCAGTGGCTCAAGCAAGGAGCCAGGTGCAGGAGTGGAGAGCCAGCTTCGAGTGCTGGGGCTGGTGCATGTAAAGGGACAGGGCTGGGGAGGGGAGGGAGGGGAGAAAGGGAGCGGGGGTGGGGGGTGGTGCAGGAGGAGGAAGGCTGGAGGCCCAGGACCACTGCCAGGTGTCAGGGTTCAGGGCTGAGGGAGGCCAAAGGGCCCAGGCAAGGGGCAGAGCTCCCTTTTCCCAAGGGAGATCACAGGGCCAAATGCCCAGTTCCAGTCCCCTGGCCCTGGTGAGCATCCTTGGAAAGGGATCTTGAAAAGGTGCCCGGCGGGGACAGGGACAACAGGAGGGCTGAAAGAGGGCACAGTGTGAAGGACCGGAGGAAGGGTGTTGGTGAGGTGCAGCCCAGGACTCCAGAAAGGAACCCAGGCTGGGACCTAGAGAAGGGCCCAGGCCAGGGGAGAGCAGGGAAGTGCCGGGCCGAGCAGGTAGGTGGCACTAGGGTACTGAGGTGCAGGGAAGCCAAGGGGAGCGGGGAAGCGGCCCCAGCAAGGGGGTGCACGCAGTCCAAGCCCAGGGAAGCACAGAGCAAGAAGGGCCCCTAGAGGCTCAAGAGAGGAGCCAGGCCAGGGAGTGGAGAGTCAAGGGCCAGGGCTTGGGCAGGGGGCTCAGGACAGGTTTCAGGGTTCCTGGTGCAGGACCAAGTACCCAGGGAGAGCAAGGGGCCCAGGCCAGAAGCAGAGCTCTGTTTCCCATCAGGGGCCCTGGCCCAGATGAGAATCAAGGGAAAGGGACAAGGCCAAGGGGGCCTGGCAAGGGACGGAGGCCAGGAGGAGTGTGATGGGAGGGTACGGTGTGAGGTAGCAGTGGGTGCAGAGAGGGGCAAGAGCCAGGACCTAACCAAGGAGCCCAGACAAGGGACTGACCCCACCAAAAGATATTAGGGACCCAATGATCAGGAGGCCTGTGCTCCAGGAAAAAGCACTAGGGGAAGGAGACAAAGCAGTGGCGCTAAGAGGAGAGAGAGGGCAGCAAAAAGGGCACAGAGGGGAGCGGGCTAGGGGGCCAAAGCAAGGGGCCCACAGGTCAGATGCGACAGGAAGAGAGACCTCTCAAAGTAACCAGACACAAGGAATGCAGTAAGGGGTTCAGGCCGGCAGCCAGGCCTGGGGATTGTGGGAAAAGGATCAGGGTGTGGGAGGGCTGGGTTGGTTTCTGGCAGCTGGAAAGGCTAAAGGGGAGGGGAGGGAAGGTAGGGGATTGCCCAGGGCAAGGTTATCACTAAGCCCACATCCACTGCCAGGTGTCAAGGTTGGGCTGCGAAGGGGGCCCAGGCAAGGGGCAGGGCTGTGTTTCCCATAGGGAGCCTCCAGGACCCAGAGGCCAGCCAATTGTACTCCTCTGCTCCAGGTGAGTAGATCCTCAGAGAGAGACGAGGACCAAAGAGGAACAAAGAAGGGCACTGTGAGGGATACCTTTGTTCCAGGATTGTCAGTGGGGAGCCAGCACCCATTGGAGGAGCCCAGGATAGAGAGAACCATGGGGAGAGGAGGGGCTGGGCAGTGCCAAAATACCACAGTACAAGGGGAATAGAGGGGAGGCACAGGAGGGGGCCGAAAAAAGGGGCCTGAAATCAAGGGACAGGGACAGGATCCTCAAGAAGTGTGGTCAGGGGCTCCAGCAAGGAGCCAGACCCAAGAATGGAGAGCAAAGTGCCAGGACCCGGTCTTGGGTCTCAAGAAAACAGACAGGGCTAGGGAGGGGCTATAAAGGGGAGGAAGGGGAGTGGGTGGCACAGGGAAAGCAGGGCTCAAGGCCAGGTTTTACTGCTGGGTGTCAGGATTGAGGAGCAGGGCCCAGGCTGAGGGAGGCCCAAGGGCCCAGGCAAGGGGCACGGGTACCTTTTCCCAAATGGAGCCCACAGGGCCAAACGCCCATTTCCAATCCCCTGGCCCTGGTGAGCAAAGGGGGCCTGGCAAGGGACTGGGGCCAGGTGGAATGCTATGAAAGGGCATGGCTGGTGGTGCAGTGGGTGTGGAGAGGAACAAGTACCAGGACCCAGTCAAGGAGCCCATGCGAGGCACCTAGGTGACCCAAAGATACTAGGGACCCAATGAACAGGAGGCCTGTGCTCCAGGGGAAAGCGCTAGGGGCAGGAGAGTAAGGGGCAGAGCTAGGATGTGGAGACAGTGGGCAGCACAAAGGGCATCAAGGGAGCACTCTAGGGGGCCAAAGCAAGGGCTCCCCCAGGTCAGACCCCACACGAAGAGACAGCACGAGAAGCCACAGGATGCAAGGAATGCGGTCAGGGGCTCAGGCCAGCAGCCAGGCCCAGGGACTGCAGAGTGAAGGGTCAGGGTGAGGAGGGCTAGGTTGGGGTAGGGGCAGCTTGCAAGGTGAGAGGGCAGGGAAAGGGATAGCGCAGGCCAAGTTCGGTGCCAGGCCCTCATCCACTGCCAGGTGTCAGGGTTTCGGGCAGTGAAGGGGCCCCAAGAGAAGGGCAGAGCCGTTTCCTATAGAGAGCCTTCAGGGCACAGAGGCCAGCCAATTTCACTCGTCTGAGCCAGGTGATTACATCCTCAGAGACGGACCAGTACCAAAGGAGGGCCAAAGGAGGACACTTTATGGGGATACCCTGGTCCAGAAGCGGGGGTGGGGATGGCTGGGTGGGTGGGGAGCCAGGACCCATTGAAGGTGCCCAGGCTAGGGAGAAGCAGGGGGAGGGGAGATTCTGGGTAGTTCCACAAGGGCAACAGAGGGGAGGCATAGGGGGGGGTGCAAGCAAGGGTCCTGAAATCAAGCATCAGGGACAGAGACAGACAGGGTCCTCGAGAAGGGCGGCTGGGGCTCAAGCAAGGAGACAGGCCCAGGAATGGAGAGCCTAGTGCCAGGGCCTGGGTAGGGCTGGGATGGGGAGGGAGGGGAGAGAGTGGAGCAGGTAGCGCAGGGGGAAGAAGGCTCAAGGCCCAGGTCCACTGCAGGATGTCAAGTTTGGAGAGCAGGATCCAGGCAGAGGGAGGCCAAAGGGCCCAGGCAAGGGGCAGAGTACATTTTCCTCTTTATTTTGGTGTCTTACCAGATCTTTCATCTTTTTAGTGCTCATGTGAGTGCTCTGGTGCATTTTTAGCAACAGCTGTTCTCCCATTCTTTCAGGCAGTATGATTTTTGTCTTCTGCTGCCTGGTACCATTCCTGCCACATGGGGCAGTGGGACATGGGTAATTTATGAATCCAGTCCAGGTCTTCTTTAGTATATTGGGGATGGTCTGGAAGGTTGGTTACTAAGACAGGATCCCCATGAAGGGTAACTTCCCAGGCCATCTGTCAGCCAGGTTATTACCTCTGGCTACAGGCTCTTTGGACTTCTGATGCCCTGGACAGTGGACAATGGCTAGTTTCTTTGGCAGCCACAGGGCAGCAATTAGGGCTAATATTTCTTCTTTGTTTTTAATAGCCTTCCCTTCTGCGGTCAGGAGCCCCCTTTCCTTACAGATGGCTCCATGTATGTGGGCTGTGGCAAATGCAGAGCGGCTGTCAGTATACACGGTCAGTTTCTCGTCCTTACCCCGTGTTAATGCTTGGGTCAGTGCCACCAACTCGGCTGACTGGGCGGAAATCCCAGCTGGCAGGGGCTCAGCCCAGATCATCCTGGTCTCAGTTACTACCTCTGCACTCGCATACCTCTGACCATTTTGGATAAAGCTGCTTCCATCCGTGAACCACAAGAGGTCAGCGTCGGGTAAAGGCTGATCCTTATTTGAATCAAATGTATGAAATATGATATGTCAAGAGCTATGTAATGTTTTCAACAACTAATAAAAAAAAAAAAAGGTCCTCTTGAATGCCTTGAACCTGAGCCAAAATTCCTGCGCAATTATGCTGAGGTGCCTCCAGGTTGGGGTCTGGTTGCAGGGTCGCAAGGTTGAGCACTGAGGGTGTCTGGAAGTTGATTCTGAGGGGGTTAAGTAGCAAACCCTGGGAGTAAGCCTGACGTGGCTGAGCCATCGATCCTGTGATTGCCTCAGTATCCCTGCATGGGGTGTGGTGATATACAGTTCTCATTCCATGGTCAGCTTATCTGCATCTTTCACCATTAGGGCAGTGGCTGCAATCATCAGACAAGGATCTAGTCTCTTTGACAAGTATGCCACTGGCTTCTTCCATGGGATCAAATGTTGGGTCAGGACTCCCTTGGCAACTCCCTTGTGTTCATCAGTGTACAGGGTAAAAGGTTTAGTAACGTCAGGGAGTCCAAGGCAGGGGCTGACAGCAAGGCAGTCTTAATTTGATTAAAAGACTGATTCGTTTTCACAGTCCACCAAAACTGTTGCCCTTCCCTAGTGGCTTCATAGAGGGCTTGGCAAGCTCAGCGAAGCTAGGGATCCACAATCTATAGAAACCTGCTGACCCCAGACATCCCCTCACCTGACATGGGGTCTGGGGCTTTGGAATTTTTAGCACAGTCTCTTTTCTAGCTTATGTGAGCCACCGTTGTCCCTCCTTTAGAAGTAGCCCAGGTAAGTTACCTCTGGCTTACAGATTTTAGCTGAAGCACAATACCCCATGCCTCCCAGGGCTCTGAGTAAGGCCTTAGTTCCCTGCATGCATTCCATTCTAGTCCTGGTGGCAATCAGCAAGTCATCAACATACTGCAAAAGGGTTAAGTTAGGGTGCTCTGTTCTGAACTAAACCAAGTCTTCATGCAGCACCTCGTCAAAGATGGGTGGAGAGTTCTTAAGTCCTTGGGGGAGTCTGGTCCAAGTTAGTTGTCCGCTGATGCCTCTCTTAACATCCGTCCACTCAAAGGCAAACAATTTCTGGATTTTCAGTGCAAGGGGCAGGCTGAAGAAAGCATCCTTCAAGTCCAGGACCATATGCCACTGCTGGTCTGGTGGTAGTGCAGTCAGGAGGTGTCTGGGTTGGGGACAGTTGGGTGGATGTCCATCACCCTCTTGTTACTTCCCTCAGGTCTTGTACTGGCTGATAGTCATCTGACTGGGGCTTGCGGACTGGCAACAAAGGACAAGCCAACTAGCAGGGTCTCAGCACCCCCAATTCCAACAGACATCGGATGTGGGGTGTTATCCCCACTCTGGCTTCCATGGACATGGGGTACTGTCGAACCCTGACTGGGTCTGCCCCAGGTTTTAACTCAATGAAGATTTCAGGCCTGTGCTCTTCCAGTCCCATCCCTGTGGTCTCTGCCCAAGCCTCAGGGTAGGATTGCAGCTAGTAATCTATGTTCTCATCAATGGGTGTTGGCTGCTGGAGAAGCTGGTATTCATCCTCCAGGGCAAGAGTTAATACCTGGATGGGGCGTCCTAGAGAGTCTGATATTGAGATGCCCTCAGGTTGGAAGTGAATCTGAGCCCCAATTTTGGTAAGTAAGTCTCTTCCCAATAAGGGGTAAGGGCATTCTGGAATCACCATGAATGAGTGGGATACCTGGCCCATGCCTAGGTCCACTGTCCTTCAGGTAGTCCATGAATATTGGCTCATTCCAGTAGCTCCCTGTACCCAGGATGACTTTCCTGATAACTTTCCCTGAGGGTTCAATAGGACTGAATGCTGAGCTCCAGTATCCACCAGAAAGTCTATGGGAGTCCCCTCTACCTTAAGAGTTACCCTGGGTTCGAGGAGGGGAGCCAAACCCCACTCCCCCATCACTATCTGGGTTATTCATAGTTAGGACTGGGCGAGGGTGTCTCCCTTCTCCTTGGCTCCTAAACTTTTGGGGACAGTCCTTGAGCCAGTGCCCTCTTTCCTTGCAATAGGCACACTGGTTATTTTGCAGATCCCGCCTCCCTCTAGCAGGGCTGCTCTTCCCTCTGAGGGGCCTCTGGTGGTGGTGATATGGGTGTTGCTGCTGCTTATTGCTGTTAGCAGGACTCGGGTCATCTCTCTGGTCACTTTCACTTGTCTGTCTTCTAGCAAGTCCCGGTTGTTGTATACTTTCTGGGCTATGGCTACCAAGTCCTGCAAGGTTTTCCTTTCCAAATCGTCCAGCTTCTGTAACTTTCTTCTAATGTCTGGTGCTGACTGGTTTACAAAAGCCAAAAAGGTTTTCTTCCATTTCTGGATTGAGGAGGGTGTACTGTCTAAAGGCCTCCAGTAACCTCTCTAAAAACCAGGCTGGAGATTCCTCTTTACCCTGATGAACTCTATACCTGGGCCAAATTGGTAGGTTTTCGAGCTGCCTCTCGGAGACCTGCCTTTAGAGTCTGGCGGTAGACCCAGAGCCTCTCTCTACCTTCAGCAGTATTGTAGTCCCATTGGTCCTGGTCTGGGAGGCTCTGGGAAAAGGTGGTGTTAATTATATCCGGATTGGTTGTGGGCCGCCCATCATCTCCGCGGACCAGTTTCCGAGCCTCCATCTGGATGCGCTCCCTCTCCTCCATCATTAAGAGAGTGCGGAGCAACTGTGGACAGTCATCCCAGGTGGGCTGGTGGGTAAGAGAACACTACCCAAGAGAGAGATTAAGTCTGGTGGGTTCTCTGGGAACCTAGCGTTCTGGTTTCTCCAGTTACACGAATCACTAGAGGCAAAGGGCCAGTAGTGAAGGGCTGAATCCCTGCCTCCTCTGGGGGTCCTGCCACCTGGAGAGGCAAGAACCTGGAGTCCATCTGCCCCTCTGGCACCAGGGCATGAGTCCGCCCAGTGCTGCCGAGGGTTCCAGATGCCAGCCCCTCAGCTGCTGCTGGTATCTCCTCCACCATCTACACTGCTGTCAGGGGCAGGGGTAGGAATGGAATGAGGATCAGGAACAAAAAGGTTGTTAGAAATGGGACAGGGTGGGTGGTATGGTGGCAGAGACAGGAGTTCCTTGTCCGTTCTGCTTTGCAAAATAGGGTAAAGGGGTTCTGGGGCAGAAGGACAGGGCAGGGGCGCTGGCAAAAATGGCCCGTTGTCTCCTTAAGTACCAGGACCTTTGATGATTTTTTTCGTAAAAAAGGAGCTAGCCAGCGGGAGGGTTCCAAACAAAGTCCTGCCAGATCAGGATCTAGAGCACCTGGTCCAGGTGTCCAGAGCTACCTGGGAGAAAAACTTGGGTTTTAACAAGAAGTATAGTTTCTGAGTCAAAAGTGCCACTAGGTGGCCATCCAACACCAAAAGTAGGCCATTCAGAAGTACAAAGAGTCTGAAGTTTTCTTTTCTTTACCACAACACTCTAATTTCCCACTCTTTCCTTAACCTCATCAAAATGAGACACCAGCAAAGAAAGGGGGGTTAGTCTGAGTCTGTCCCATTTCATCTGGCGTCAGTCCAACGTCCAAGGTAAAACAATGTCCTCACACTTAACAAAAACACAGACAAAATGCCAAAACACAGATTCCCTTTTCAGATTGCAGACAAAAATGGATGTAGGGTTCTGACCCCAAGCCAAATGGCTAGAGCAACTGGCCTTCCCCTAAAATCAGATGAACAGATTGGGGGAGTATCCCCCTCTGATTGAGTCAGATGGCTCTCTGATGGGGTCTGGGACATCTCCCAGGAGCCTCAGCTGGCAACCCTCCAGCGCGTGCCTGGAGGCCAATTGCCAGCCCAGAGTACAGATTCTACAGGCCATAGTCAGAACAAAGACAATAGAAATGACAAAACCCATGGTGTTAGACTCTCCAGTTCGGGGATCCTGAGGCATGGGGGATCCGGGACCAGCCCCCAGATGTAATGCCAGATTCGTGGGACCCCAATAAACCTCCAGGAGCCGAATCCAATGCAATCACACAACAGTCTTTATTGCAAGCTCAAGCCTGGACTCACAACCTGATACAGTGTTCCCAAGGAGGAGTCCCAGTCCTTTGTTCAGTGAGATTTTATAGGTTTTGGGGAGATACTCTATGCATCACAACATCACACAGCAAATCATTCCACACCACAGGAAAATCAAACAACAACTCTTAGCATTGATTAGCACATTCACTGGCAGGAACAAGTTGGATGAGGGTGTTTGGTCAGTACAAGAGAGGGATTCGTTTGAACTGATTGGTTTAAGCCATGAGGGGTGTATGTGCTAAACTACATGATTCCCTAACATGTTATCAACCTTCATAAACTAGTAGGGGGTCATCTGGAATCCCAAGTGTTTTGCCTGTCTCATGCTGATTAGTGGTTGCTAGGGGGTTGCTAAGGGTCCTCAGCTAGCCTGAGTCCAGGACACCTGGCACCAAAGGTCTCTCCTGTTATTTACAGACACACAACTCAGCAGGATGGGTAGGTACCTAGGAGCTCTCTGTGGGTTTTCCAAGTACAAGGGTCATACCCCCTTCCTTTGGTCAGGCCTTGAGGTAGAAGCTGCTGTTATTTATTTATTTTTTCTTCAACAAAATAAAAATAAATAAATAAAGTCGCATCAGTTTCTCACCTCTAATGTGTAAAAAATTTAAAAAAATGTTTTTAGCCCAGTGCTGACAGTCTGAGCACTGCTTCTCAGCCTGGCCCCTGGCAGCTGCACGTCATTCTGCTGTGGGTCAAGGACGTCAGTCCTGGTGATGTTGTAGTTATCAGGGACGAGTTCTGCTGCCTCAAATGTTGAAGTTTGAACATTAGAGAAGCACCAAGTGTATAAAGCAGGTTTTATTTTAAAAATAGTAACACAGGGTCTGGGTTGTGGCTCAGTGGTAGAGCGTTAACCTCACACATGCAACACGTGAGGTCTGATCCTCAGAACCACGTAAAAATAAATAAATAAATAAAGTTATAAAAAATATACTAACACAGGGGCTGGGGTTGTGGCTCAGTGGTAGAGCACTTGCCTGGCGTGTGTGAGGTACTGGATTCAATCCTCAGCACTATACAGAAATAATAAATAAATAAATAAATAAATAAATAAATAAATAAATAAATAAATGAAGGTATTATGTCCATCTACAGCTAATAAATAGATAAAGCTTGGGTGAGGACACCATGCAAGGGGAGAGGGCAGGGGAGGGAAGGGAGAGGATCACTCAGGGCTGGGTTGGAGCAAGTCCCATGTTACCTGCCAGGCCTCAGGTTTCAGGCTGCTAAGGGGACTCAGGTGAGTGGCAGGGCAGTGTTCCCCATAGGGGGCATTTAGGGCACAGAGGCCAGCCAGTTGCGCTCCTGTGCCCCAGGTGAGTAGATGCTCAGAGAGGGACTTGAGGGCCCCTTGCTTAGGCCCGCCAGCAGGCTCCCCTAAGTGCCCCTTGAACATCCCTTTGTCTCCTGGTCTTCACACAGAGGCTTCCTCCCCTTTCCCTCCCACTTTCCCCTGGCTCACACAGGTCTCCTGCTCCTTGGGTCCCTCATCACCATCAGTCGGGTAGGTCCCTTGTATGGGCACCTGTCTCAAGTCCTGGCTGTCGCCCCTCCCTGGACCCTCCCAACCCCCCGCTGTGCCCTCCCATCTCCCTCCTTCTGGGCCCCTTCCCTTGCCAGGCCTCCTTTGACAGGTCCCTGGCCCTGGATTCTCATCTGAGCCAGGGCACCTTATGGGAAACAGAGCTCTGCCCCTCGCCTGGGCCCCTTGCTCTCCCTGGGTGCTTGGTCCTGCACCAGGAACCCTGAAACCTGGAGGTGGCCCTGGGCCAGGAACCTGACTGCCCCCTGCTGGATCCCTGCCTTCCCTCCCAAGTCTTGTCCACTGTCCTGGGCCGCCTGCGCAAGCCCTGGTCCTTGGCTTTCTGTTCCCTGGTCTGTCAGCTGGCTTGAGCCACTGGTGTCACTTCTTGCTCCATGATTTCCGGGCTTTGTCTGAGGAACCCTCCCTGGGGCTGCTTGCCTGCTCCCTTGGCTTCCCTGGACTGCAGTACCCTAGTGCAGCCCCGCCTTCCCAGCCCCGCCCTTCCTTGCTCTCCCCTGGCCTGGGCCCTCCTCTAGATCCCCTGCCTGGGCTTCTTGCTGGGGTCCTGGCCCCTACCCACTGACACCAGTCCTACAGCCCTTCATGCTGTGCCCTCCTTTGGCCCTCCTGTCCTTTCTGGCTCTGCCAGGCCTGCTTTCCTGATCCCCTTCCCAGGATGCTCACCAGGGCCAGGGGACTTGACCTGGCCTCTTGGGCCTGTGAACTCCCTTGGGAAAAGGTAGCTCTGCCCCTTGCCTGGGCCCTTTGGCCTCCCTCAGCCTGGGCCCTGCACCCCAACCCTGACACCCTGAAGTGGACCTGGGCCTTGAGCCCTTCTCCCCCTGTGCCACCTGCTCTACTTTCTCCCCTCCCACCCCTTCCCATCCATGTTTCTTTTCATTCACCCAGGCCCAGAGGCTAGCACTTGGCTCTCCATTACTGGGCCCAGTTTCTTGCCTGAGCCACTGGCCACCCTTCTCAAGGACCCTATCCCTGTCCCTTGGTTTCAGGCCCCTTCTTCTGGCCCCCTCCTGTGCCTCCCCTCTGTTCCCCTCATGCTCTGTTTCCCTGGACTGCCACATGATTAGGTGTGACTTCTGAGGTCAGCTACAGGACACTGTGAAAAGCTGCAGTCCATACCAGACTGAATGAGTTGCTCCTTTTACTAGGCCAAGGACACACCTTGGCACGGTAGGGAAGCTGAAGCTATGGCAGTCTGTCTGTCAACCTGGGGATCATTGACTCTTAGGAGATCTTGTCCAGAGCCCTACATTCCCACAGATCTGAACCCAGATAATTTTCCTGCCCTGAGCTGCCACTCCTGCCAGTGCCTCCAGAGCTGCAGAGATGTGAATTTTCCAGTAAGCCAACTGCTCACTGGGCTTACACAGAGCAGGGAGCTGTCTTTGGGGAACTGAGGTAGTGCACTAACAGAATGTGTTGTTACACAGGAGCAGGGAGTTAACATGGACCAGCACCGAGTTCAAGACCCTAGCATCCAGCAGCCAATGGCTAAAACCTCTCAGGAGCTCTAATCACCTCAAGAAGATGCAAGTACTACCATAAGTGGGGCACAATGAGCCCTGAACCTCCCAGGAGGTGCCAGTGCCTGGGCAATTGGACAGACGTCACTCAGGTTGTCTTCTGGAGCCCAGGATGTCCCTGGAAGCTGCTGAAACCCGAGGCTTACATCCCAGAGGAACCCAGAAAGGAAAGGAACCCCATCTTGAGGATGCCTTGCAGTATAATGCCCTTCAGCCAAAGCCCTAGAAGGAGCCTGAAATACACCACTGGGGACCCTCATACTGTCCCTGTGGACTCATGCACTGGGACTGTGCCCTGCATGCCTAGGCACCTTGAAGTCTTGGCTGTGCTGATCTTCCCTTGTTTTGTTCTTTCTCTCTGGAATGATTTAAAGATTCTTGATAAGAAAATCTCTTTGTGTAATTAATGTGTTAAGGAACTCTTCTTTTAGATGGACTGAGAATTCTTATAGTTTTGAATCTGATTGAATTTTTCATGATGATTTAAGCCATTTCTTTACCCACTGTTTGTCTATTGATTATGAGGGAATGAGTAGAGTGTCAGGATGGGAAGCTGTATAGGTAGGTCTGTGGCAGGAAGGAGACAATTACCCAGGTCAGAGCTGTGGGCTGAACCCAATGCCATCTCTGGAGATATGAGGGTAGTGTGCTAACAGAATTATATTTGGGTGGTCACTTGCTGGTGTTTCCTCAAAACTGAATGTGACCTTCTGGAAGAGGAGAGAAAATCAGCATCAATAAACATCCTTTAAATGGTCTACAGTTAATTTCTTATTGACTAAGAAAGGACATCAAAATGAAATCTCTAGTCTTGGGCCTTCTGAGTTGACAATCATGGGATCCAAGACATCAGCTCTAGGTCAGTCATGTCCAGGCAGTGACAGAATCCTGCCCTGGTGGGCTGTGTCCAGGTTAAGAGACTTCACAGATTTTCCTTCAAGATCCACCAAGACTGAAGGCTTCTGGGTCGGGTCACATGCCTAATGTCAGTTTACTTTGGCTTAACAAACTATCATCAGCAGGGTTCCATGATGTACCAGTAGTCCAAGCTACACAGGAGTCTCAGACAGGAGCATTGATTGGGCCCAAGAATTTGAAGTCACCCTGGGCAACAGAACAAGATCCTGTCTTAAAAAATAAAAAGATAAATTATACACTGGGCTTAGCTTGAAGGGATGTAAATGCCTTCATTAGCCTGGACATGGACTTTTAAACTTTCCTGTTCCCTGAAACCTGGTAGGTTTTAGATTGAGGGGAATTGGATTTAGAAGGGTTTAGGAGCTAGGTCTTACTGAACAGTGAGATCAGACCTGTTTGCCTTGTTTTTCTCATCAGTTTAACTGCGTGTCAATTGTCCATGGCATGGAATGGGAGAAGAGGTCAAGGAGGAGTTGGAGTGTTTTTGTGGTTCAGATGTACAGACAGGATTCCAATGGGATCATTCTTTCTTCTAAAATCCTGAAGTCTAAATCAGCCTTTCTTCCTGTCCCTCCCTCTTGAACCTTGGGGACAACTAGAGGATTAGCCTCCACAATAAAGAAAGGAAACCAGGTGCAGTGGCCCAGGCCTGCAATCCCAGGGATTTGGAGTCTGAAGCAGGAGGAAAACAAGTTCAAGGCCAGAGACAGTAAATAAAAAGTGCTTCTCTGTCTCTGTCTCTGTCTCTGTCTCTGTCTCTCTCTCTCTCTCTCTCTCTCACACACACACACACACACACACACACACACACACACACACACACAATGGAGATGTAGTTGAGTATAGAGATGTATGAAGCTCTTGGTTCAATCACCTTCACCACCAAGGGGGAAAAAACCCACAATGTGTCATGACACATATGTCACTATGCAAAGATTTCAGACCTTGTGAAATGTTATATTTTACAAATTTAGTAGTACAAAAGGACATCTTTTCATTTTTGAGAACCTTTCACTGCTATTGTACACACACACCATGCCTACCAAAATATTGAGCATTGTAATAATGTACATTCCTTTGGTTAAATTTACATAAAACAAAACTAGAACTCTCTGAAAATCTTTGCACAATTTATGCTTTCAAGTATTGAAAATGATGGGAAGAAATAGATAGCATAGCACATGATAATTTTTTTTCTTTTTAGTTATACATGACAGTACAATGACCTTGACATATCATACTTTTGAATCAGATGGGATATAATTTCTTATTTTTCTGAGTGTACACGTTGCAGAATCAAAATTTTAATATGGGAAAAATAAAATAATAGAAAAATAACAAAAGAATTAAAAACCTGACATTTAAAAGTTTTTGTTTTGTTTTGCTTTTTTCCCCTCCTTGGAATTTGGGATTGAACCTGGGGCACTTTAACACCAAGCTACATCTCCTGCTGTTTTTATATTAAAAGAGAGAGAGTCTCACTAAGTTGCTTGGGTGCTTGTGATCCTCTTGCCTCAGCCTCCTGAGTAGCTGGAAAAACAGACATTTTAGGGGTTGATAATGGGCAATTGCATAGAGGTAGTACACAAAGCTGGCCGACTTTCTCAATCATGAACTCTATTTCAAAGTATTACATTTAGATGAGTGGTGATATTTCTTTTAATTTAGGACAAGACACTCCTCAGAGATTATGTTCACATTTATTTTCTATATGGTATTATTTTTCTAAAATACAATCAAAGTCTCATGATCTTGAAATAAAACTGATCCATGAAGAAATCTCTGAGGGATATGTTTGAGAGAAAGAAGTCACAGTGTGGTTTTTACTGTCACAATTTTGTCACAATGATCTAAGGAGAAGTAGTTTTTATCATTAGGAGTCTAAGAACATACACAAAACTGTAGGCTCCTTCACAAACTTGTATCTTAACAATGCATTTGGGCCAAGCGAACTCTACTTTGGAGGGGTTTATAATTTGGCCCCACTAGAGACAGAGCCACAGCTGCTGCTAACACAAATCAGTAGGATTCCAGGTAGGGCACATCCATCCATTAGGCAAAGTGTCTAGGGCCTTAAAATACTTTAGGGTCCCACCAAATTGTTTGAATTTCTTTTGAAACTGAAAGAAAAGAGATAATTATCATGTATAATATAACAATTGATATATAATATCAACATATTTTCATAAAACCATAGTGTTAGACAATAATTTTTACTTTAATGTATTGATTGAGTTTTCAGTTCAGGAATGAGTACCTTAAGGCAAAAGTATGCCAATGGTCAGGATGGGTCTCTGCAAGGGGCAGAGGGCCACAGTATGTGTTCCAATTCCCCAGGCTAAGGAAGGCTCATCCTTTGACAAGTAGCACAGAGGGAGGCCAAGTGCTTTGGTCTAAGCTGGTGAATGCACCAGGAAAGAAGGAGGGATCTCCTGACTTTACCCCCAGTTAACTGTACTATGACACCTTTACTTGTCTTAAATAATGTTTGTATTATTTAGACGTTTGTCGTTTAATAATCTTTAGAAACTTTTGCATCCATTCATAATTTAATAAAGCTCTTATATAATTATCTTTGATATTATTTGCATCGATTTTGCAAACTAAAATTCTAACTTGGACTGGGGTTGTGTCTCAGTGGTAGAGTGCTCACCTAGCCTGCATGAGGCAAGGGGTTCGATCCTAAGCACCACATAAAAATAAAATAAAGCTATTGTGTCCACCTAGAACTGAGAAATAAATCTTAAAAAAATCTAACTATATTTTTGTAGTTTTTGTGACTCTTACTAAATATACTGCTAAAATATTTATTACTTAAATTTCATTTCACTAGAATAATTTACAGGAGTACAGAAAAGAGAATGAAAGTGGAGGATATGAGATTAGAGAATTGATTTTATCAAATATTTTTTATTAAAGGTTCTACACAAAAATATATAAAATTGTGTAGCATCATTATCTTTGTTTAGAGATTTAAAATCTATGTGATTCCACGTCAACAGGGAGCCATGTTTTCAATACTATAAAAATTTACATATATATAAAATTCCTTAATGCTCTGTACCTCTTGGAATTATAAGGACATTTACTATGTCCTAGAACCTCTATGCTATCTATTCCCTCTGGGATTCTAAGGATTGCCTTATTTCTAACTAAGTGGATCATTTTTATCTTGTACTATGAAAGAACACTATTTTTTCCTTAATAGACTTTCTTGTTTCTGCGAATGAATCTGTGCAATAAATCCTAAAAGTGGAATTTCTATATCAAAACAGTGTATTTAAAATTGTTCAAACACATACCTAGGTTGCATGTTCAAGGAGCCTACCAAATTCATTCAAACAACAGTATTGAGGAATGTCTTTTTTGCCAACATTATTTAAAAATGTTTTTCTTAGTTGTACATGGACACAATAACTTTATTTTGTTTATTTGTTTTTATGTGCTGCTGAGGATCGAACCCTGTGCTTCACATGTGCAAGGCAAGCGCTCTGACTCTGAGCCACAACCCAGTCCTTTGCCAATATTTTAACAACATAGGTTATAATGAAAATTCCTTCTTCTTTTTTATATAGCAGAAATCAAACCCAGGGACTCATGCATGCTAGGCGAGTGCTCCACCACTGACCTACATCCCTGGACTCTGTAATGAAAGTTTTCAACTCTTTCTAATATGCTATTTAAACATGTATTTGTTTTAATTTCCTGGTGTCTAATATTAGTGAGGCTAGGCTCATCTTTGCTACTGAAAAAGCTAGTAGTATTATGTATTTGTGGAAATTTGAGAAGAGTTCCATAATTTTCATCACTTTTCTAATTGATTTGGGGTGAATAACATTAATAATATCTAATTATCAATAATTAGTACTTTCAAAAGCTTAAAGCATCCCATCTTATGTACTTTATTTACTCTCTGCCTCATTCACATCCAAATTTTTGTTCCTAATACTCATCCCAATTTGTTCTCTTGCTGAATCTTCAATTATGATTTCAAATCTTTGACCTCAGAACACTCTTTATGGCTTCACTTCACACCATAACAGTCAAGGACTCTGGATACCCAGTGTATTCTGAACTCTCCAGATTCCAGTTTCACACTGCCCCCAAGCATCATTACTTTTCTGCTCCAGGAGAAACACTCATGTAGTTTTAGGCAAGAAGACATCAGCAGTCAGAATTGGGTGAAAGTTGGTGGGAAGGACATCCCGAATATAGCTCTAGATTGCCAGAAGAACAGGTAGCAGAAGGAGATTCAGGAAGCAGAAACAACAGAGTTCCAGAAGAAGGAGCTGCATTGGCAATAGAAGTCACAACAGTCATCCTGGAGGTTGGGATCTATCAAAGTTGTGTGCAGTATCTGAAAAACAGAGAGAGGGTTGGGAGAAAGAAGAAAGAAAGAGAGGGTGGAGGGAGGGGAAAGGAAAGAGAAGGAGGGAGAATGGAAGCCCTTTGGTCTGAAACAAGAATGCCAAACTAAGACTGCATGAAAAAAACTGAGGCGGACATTTCAACCAGGAGACCAATACCAAGAACAAATATAAACCTCTAACTGTCAATCCAAAGGATTGACCTTTTATAATTGGACTTAAAAACCTGGGGAACTGCCATCTCATGTGTTCATTCAAAACCAAACTGCTTCATTCTCCTATACACTATGGGGTGTGAAGTTTCTGATGCAAACTGAAGTCATCCCTCACTTTTCTTCTTAGTCAAATAGATGCTATAAAACACAACTTTTGAATCCACTTTCTCCCTAGAATTATATATCAGAAGACCTTAGCACATTTAAGCATAACAGAATTATTTGCTATATATTCATTAAAATTAATTTATGTACTGTTTATTTTTTCTCAGCTATTTCACTGGAACAAAAATTTAGTTACATTTTGATATTTTGTATAATATCACCTAGAAACAGTTCTCTAGCTCCCTGAATAATAAATTAATTGTAAAGATAAATTCTGCCATGTGGGTCAGGACAGTACAGGGGTTTGTAATCTCAGTGACCTAGAAGGCTGACACAAGAGGACTGCAAATTCAAGTCAGAGCATGCAGGGTGGCACACACCTGTAATCCCAGGGGCTGGGGAGGCTGAGAAAGGAGTATTGTGAGGTCTAAGCCAGCCACAGCAAAGATGAGGTGCTACACGACTCAGGAAGACACAGTCTGTAAATAAAATACAAAATAGGGATGGGTTTTTGGCTCAGTGGATGAGTACCCCTAAGTTCAATTCTGGCAAAAAAAAAAAAAATTCAACAGACTGTTCGTCAACTTTATTAGATCATATCTCAAAACAAAAACAAAAAATTACTGGAGATATAACTTGTAAGGTTGTCAGAAACCAAAGTCCCATGATTTCAAGTTCAAAATTTAAAAATGCTAGGAAAAGTAAGGTCCAAGAAGGCCATCTGTAGTAGAGTTCCTTGGAGGCCCCCTGGAAGCAGGACTCTCTGGGTGGAGCCTTCTGGAGGATCTTTGCCAATGAGTGAATACCAAGGCCCACAGTTTGGAGGTCTAGCAGCTAAGGTCCTTTGAAAGGCCTCGCAGTGAGAACAGTCAAGGGTAAGTGGCAGCTGTGACCCACACTGGGCAGATTGCCTGCCCTTCCCTGGCTGGACTTGATCTTCTACTCTGGCTTCTTGACCTCTTTGTATCTTGACTGCCTGGGCAGACTCTGAGCCCCAAGAAGCAGAAGGTTGTAGGTTGGTTTGAAAAGAAGACAGGCAGAGGTGACAGTTAGTCAACTGTAAGGTGTCAGGGCACCCCTGAAATACACTGGGGGAACTAGATGGCAGGGTAACACAGGAAGATCATTACTCATCTGGATTCTCCAGGCTGCTGTGTATCTGCTTGGAGATGCAGTGCATGTAGAACACACAATAGACCAGTGGCCTGGCTACCCACCTCTACCCAGAAGATGCTGCTTATAAGCAGAGAAAGAACAATGAGGGAGGGCCCCCTTAGGTTCAGAATTGACCACCTTAGATCTAGACATGGTCTCTCACCACCCTGTGGTCTGAGCCTCCTCTTTCCCCAACATCTCCAACAGGAGTACACCACAACCAAGAATTTTGCATTTTGGCACAATTTTATTGAGAAAACAGAAGAAAAATGCACAGGAGCTCTGAAGCCTCCATGGTGGACTAGCAAACATAGCTTTACTTCTAGGTGATCCCTTCCAAAACGCTCCTCCAAACATGGGTGCAGGGGAAACCTCAGCGTTCCTGGGTCCCAAAGGTTGAAGCTCAAGCCTCAGGGAGTCTTGCACAGAAGGGCCCGGATCCACTCCCAGCAGCCTTGGCTGGTCTCATGGCCACTGGTGTGGCCAGAGGGAAGAGGACCCTTACAAGGGTCAATACCACCACCACCAGAGGTCTTGGGCTCTAGACCTCTGGCACCCGAGCACCTGGAACACAAGGGAGCCCCAGCCAGTGGCCGATGGCAGGGCACCTTGGAGACCCCTGAATTTCCTGGGGGTGCCTGGGTCTTCTTCCGGGTTTCAGATGCCAGGTCCAGGACAGGAGGCTCTGTGTCATAGCATAAGGTGCTGTGTGCTCTGGGAAAATCATCTGTCCATGACCAATGCCAGAGACCACTTCTTTGGGGTGTGGGATGCAGGTCAAAGTGGAAGTCTTGGCAGTCATAGGAAATATCTGGCAGTTGGATATAGAAGGGCACCGGCAAGGGCCCAGGATATATTGAGCTCAGGGTTGGAGGCCTCTGGAGAACTGGCGCCTGGTCTGCAGAATGCCAACCCTGTGGCACACAGATGGGAAAGTGCTGCTCCATGGTGTTGTGGGCCTCACACCAGGTACCACCAAGCATGTGGGACTCAGCAGGCACAGGTTTGGTGTTCTCAAACTCCTCTGGCCTCCAGTGAGTTTCCACCCACAGACTGGGAACCTGGGTGGTGCTTGCTTCAATCCTGAAAGGAAATCCCATTAAAAAGCTCAGTTAATGAGATTAACAACCACAACAATTATCTGGTAGTCTCTGTAATAGGAAGTCCTACTCCATACAAGACACTGAAAACTAGACATTTTTCTTCTGGCTTTAGCAGGGTTGTCCACTCAATACCTAGACTATCACAACATGGCTTGGTTGTAACCCTGTTCCTTCCTGAACTCTGCCTATGAGGTAGAATGCTTGTGACTAGGAGTACTTCCAAAAAGCAATTTGAAAATGGGAAATGAGACTTGGTTTCAGATCTGGTGCTAAAATCTTATTGATCTATCACCTCATCCCTCACGCCATCCAATTCATAACTTGAGAAATGACTCCCCAATATGATAATAGGAGGACTTGGGGCTCTTTGGAATGAATAAGGCCATAATCCCTCATGAAATGTATTTATGGCTCATACTGGAGATTTTTTAAAAAAATATTTTACATATATCTGTCAGTTTCTTTTAAGCACCCAGTAGGATGAAGCTAGAAATCCATAATTAAAAAGGGAAGTGAAAATTCACAAATTTGTGGAAATCAAAAAAACATTTAAAATAATATTATGATCAAGGAAAAGAGCACAAGGGATAGAAGAAAATACATAGATAACTAATAACAACGGGAACACACTAGACCAAAATTTATGGGATGAAGCAGAAACAGTGACCAGGAAGGTGTATTAGTCAGGGTTCTGGAGAGGAACAGAATCAACAGTAAATGATTATAAACAGGGGATTGGTTAGACTGACTTACTTGACCAGAAGCTGGGTAGTCCCCAGTGGCCGTCTGCAGGCTGTAGAGCTGGAGGAACCAGTAGCTGCACAAGTGGCTGAAGCCCCCGAAACAAGAGAGATCAGCAGAGCTCCCCTAGTCTGAACAGAAGGCTTCCAGAAACTCCCTGGATAATCCCTGGCAGAGTGCACTTTGGAGGAGTGAAGAACAAGAGTCAGATATCCTCAAGTGATGGCAGCAGCAATCAAGAACCTGTTCTAGGAGAATCAAGCTTGCATCTGCTGCTGCTTCCTTGTCCTCCCACCTTTTATTCCATCCAAGCCTCCATCCTATTGGATGGTGCTGACCCACTTTAGGGAGGGTCTCCACTTCAGTTTTTATCCCACATGCCAGTCACTCCTAGACACACCCTCATTGATACACCCAAAAGAACTTAATCATTGGCTTGTCTTAGTCCCATCAAGTTGACAGAATACTAACATTCACAAAGACTATCAAGACTGAATCTACAGGAACACCAGAACAATTCTACAACTCTGATTGAGATTAAATCAGTCATCAAACATAAGGTGAGGCTGGGGGATGTAGTTCATTGGTACATAGCACTTAAAGGAGGCCCTCCCTGGGTTCAGTGTCCACCACTGCAGGGAAAAAATATCCTAATAAGTAAAAAGGTCTGGACATAATGCCTTCATCTGTTAATTCCATGAAAGATTTAGAGAAGTAGTTAGAGACACATTACCAATTACTCTCAGTCTCACTCAAAAAATTGAAGAGCAAGGGGAGGGGGAAAGAATTGTAGAACTCTACTCCTAGTTTTACCTGTGATTATTTGCAAGTGGGTTTTTAGAGAACTGTCAGTGTGTGAATTCAAGGAATATTTCAATTGTACCAATATTTCATATTTCTGTCAATAATGTATTTTGCAATTGATGGTGAAAATGTTGACCATGAAACAAAGTATTAAATTAGGGGCTGCCCTTCATGTCTGGTTCTTTCTGTTTGCATTTTCACTATTCAACTCTAAAAAATAAAAATACAAATAAAAAGGAAAGCAGAAAATTGAAGTACTTCCTGAAGTGTGCATCAATATCTCTAACACATATCTGGATTATCAGTTTCTCTGGGAATACCCTTTGCTTACCATGTTTTGCCTTTCCTGGAAAACTTTTTGAATCTGACAAAGTAAAATATCTCTCTGTGGTCTATCAAAGGACTAAAAGTAAGACTTCTGGAATTCACTCTAGGAAATGGAGGGAAGGGTCCAAACTTTAAGAGAATTCTGGGATTAATCTGCGTGGCTGTTTGTCCCCAGAACAATTACAGTAGTGAAATGAGTTTAAGAATACTTGCAATTAACATTGACCATACATTTATACCTGGCAGGATTAGCAGGCAAGCTAGGACCTGGTCTGCCCTCTGTGCAAAGGGAACCCAGGACCCATCCCATATCCAGCAAAGACACCCAGGCAGGATCTGTACTGGCATCCAGGAAACCCGCCCTCCCTTTCTATATCTCCAAAACAAACACACAAGTGAAAAACAATTTTTCTATAATTTTATTATACATGGGACAGAAAATTTCATGAAAATCCAAAAGAACATAAATGTCTCACAGGATTACTAAACGGAGAAATTTTTAAAGATATATTTATTTATTTTAGTTTTAGTTAGACACAATACCTTTATTGTATCTATTCATATGTGGTATTGAGGATCTAACCCAGGTCCCCTGAGTGTGGTAGAGGGGTGCTCTATGTTGAGCCACAACCCCAGCCCTGAAAATGATTTTTTAATACCATTTTTTTCCCAGAGGACCTTCCATTGCAACATGTTCACAGAGTCTTCATGCTCTCAAGCCAAAGGCGGGCAGTGAGGAATCCTGAGCCCCCATTATTCTAAAGTCACTGAGTATGGTTGGGAACCTCAGGCAGCATCCTGCAGACCTGGGGTGGTATCTCTTGGCACTCACAGAGGGACACTCTGGAAAGACCATGGGCAATCTCGGGATTCCTCGGTCCATGGGGGCAGGCTGGACACTGGTCAGCCAGGTTTCTCAGAGACATTCTCCTCTGCTAGTGGTACTTGGGACTACTGCTGGGTCTCACACATCTGTCCTGGACAGGCAGGCAGCTGTGTGCCTCTTCTCAAGGAGCTGGGCAATCTGGGTCCATGGAAGGGTCAGGGCCAGCTGACAAATCCACAATGTCTAAAATATATTACACAGTTGAAGTCCTGAGGATCCCAAGAAAGGAAGCCCAGCCTGGGATAGAAAAGCAGAGGCCAGGGCCCAGAATCTGCTTCCTTTAGGGCTTGGCAGTGCCTCATCTCCATAATCCCAGGCCTCCCACACAGGAGGGCAATTGTTTGTCCATAGCTGCAGCCTCTCAGAGGAGGAAAAGTCTTCAGGGACCCCTTGCCTGATCATTTCTACTCTTCTGGCCTCCTCTTGATTGGAACCACAGGGTGTAAAGTTTAGTGGAGATAGGATCTCAGGGGGTGGAATATTCCTTCAGAAGGCAGGATCTCCTAATCCTAAAGGCAGATCTAATCATCTGGGATGACAGTGTTCATTTGAATAGATTTTGTTGATTCATAGGTTTAAAACAATATTTGAAAATCCCAGGATCCCCCCCTGCTGATGGTGATGGCCAAGCCTGACTACCCAGGTCTCCAAGGAGAGAAAGAGAGGGTAGAGGATGAGAGAGAGTGAATGAGTCAGCCTGGGAGTGTTGTAAGACAGACAAGCAGGGCACTAAAGATGGAAGGAAACAGTTCTATTTGGCTGTCCCAGGTTCAGAGGATACAAATTTCTCTGTAATCACTTAATTCCCTGAACCCTGTGTTCAGGTAGTTTCAGAACTTTATACTGAGTATGTAGGGGTGGATCTCAGAAGTTCACAGTCTGCAGAAGTTCACATAAAAGCAGCTTCTTCTTTCAGTGTTTTGGGCAACTTAATCCTTCAAGGACAAGGCATGAGTTGGGGGGTGATTCTGTGGTGACACAGCCTCAGTGGTAGGCAAAGCCTAAGGGTCAGAGGTCAGAGGCTGCTGAACAAGTTCACCCACAGCTCTAGCCCCAAACACATTTCCAGCCCCAAGCTCCCTACTATGCCCCTCTTTCAGACCTTCTTCAGAGAATTAGTTTAATATCCTGTGTCTAATATACAGCATTGTACTTGGCTAGCAGGAAAAGCCAGGGATCTCATTTCAACTCTATTTTGTGTAAGATTTTTCCATGTCTCCAGGGTGGAACATTAACACACTGCTAAGACATTATTATAGGAAAACTTGTATAAACCCATTGCTTATATCGGAGGAGGCGGACTCAGTGGCAAAAGATGGTCTCCATTTACTCCCTAGAAAATAATTCTTGGGAAGAACTTGCTAGGACCCCAGATGAGGCTGTGTACTTCTTTGGTCTAGTGAACAGGGGGTGCAGTATCTCTTCTCTACTTAGCATGCTGTGCCACAGAGAGGCCTCACATACCTCAAAGTGCAGGTCTCTTAAAATATGGGAAGACACAGGAACTAGAAGGGGAGAGAGTGAGAGTGGAGAGCTTAGGGTGGTCTCACCTCACAACTTTCTCCTGATTCTGTTTTTCCCTAATGGTAAGTGGATATTGGTACTTTTTGTCACTTTCTTTGTAAAATTATGAAGCCCCAACATTTCGTTCTCTTTCCCAGCACCTGGACATTTGGGGCCTGAGATCTCTTCAGTGCCCACCACTCCTTCCTTTCTCTTCCTCTCATGAATGACTGAACACCTTTCAGTAAGATAAACCTCTTTTTTAAAATTATCCTATTCTGTGTTCCTTTTGATATACTCAAAATTGTGATTATTCTCTTATTAAAATTTACAACATGATTAAAGCCTTTTCTCTTCACCTTTGGAATTCCAATTTTGTGTGGTATTGAAGTCAAGAGAGGAAATACTAGGGTTGGACCTGAGGCTGAGGAAGAGCACAGGGAAGTGTGAGATCATTGACATCATAGAAATTCAAATTTCCAAAGTGAGGTAAACTGTTCATCAGTGTCCTGTCACATGCTAAACATCTGCCTTCTCTCCAGAGTAGGTAGGTAGGTAGGTAGTTATATCTTAGTGACTCTCAAACAGTTGTTAAAAATATATAACATCATTTGAAAGCAAATATGGGAGCTGAGGGTCCAGCTCAGAGGTTGAGCGTTTTTCTGGTGGGCTGCAGGCTCTGGTGTTGATCCCCAGAGCCACAGAACACAAGGTGTTGAGAGCTGAGGGGAGAGAGTGGAAGAGAAACCCAATAAGGCAATACAGATTAAGCATTTCACTGTGGATACTTTATGTGTGTGAGTGTGAATGCTTTATAAACAGAAATTCCAATTTCATGAGGAAGAAACTATGCTTTAAAGGGAGGTGGACCCACAGTTATCACTTCTAGTGTCTAGAGGTAGGGTCACCAATGATGGTACCCCTCACAGAGCCTGACTTCTTTCTGGCCTAGTTCTTAAAAGCAAAAAGTTGAGCAATAACGTCTGGGCTAAGGGTTTGGGTTGTGGCTCAGTGGTAGAGCCCTTGCCTAGCATGTGTGAGGCAATGGGTTTAATCTTTAGCAAAAAAAAAAAAAAAAAATACATGAATAAAATTAAGGTATTATGTCCAACTATAATTACAAAAAAAAAAAAAACCCACAGCTGGGCAAGGTGGCCCACATCTGTAATCCCAGGGACTTGTGATGATGAGGAAGATGGATGATGGATGGCAAGTTCAAGACAAGCCTCAGTAACTTAGTGAGTTCCTAAACATCTTACCAAGATCTTGTCTCAAAATAAAAAAAATAAAAGGGCTGGGCAAGTTTGCACATGCCTGTAATACTGAGGAGACTGAGGCAGGAGGATGGTGAGTTCAAAGCCAGCCTCATCAGTTTAGCTAAACCCTTAATAACTTAGTGAGTACCTGTCTCAAAATAAAAACTAAAACAGTCTGTGTTGGAGCTCAGTGGTTAAGCACCCAGGTTCAATTCCCTGTATAAATAAATGAAGAAATAAATAGGCTAGATTTTGGCTCAGTGGTGAATCTCTCCTGGGTTCAATGCTGGTACAAAAATTAAAAGTTTAGAAATCATGAGAACAATAGTCAAGCCCATCTTGCCCTAACACTGGAAAGCAAAGTCTTCAAAATGGGAATGATCTGAAGTTAGGATCCCAGAGAAGAATTGCCCCATCACTAAAGCTGCCCTTGTTCCTGTCCAGGGAAGACCGAATTCTTTCCAGATGAAATAAACTGTTATTTTTGTCAACAAATAACTTTTTGTTGAACTCCTTTTACAAGTGTACTTGTCTTTGTACTACATTCTTCGCTAAAGATAGATTACAATTTACTTTTTGTGTATTAAAGGAGAGGGGAGTTTATTTTGTTATACAAACCATCTATACTGATTTCACATAACCTATGGTGACATTTGTGAAATGTTAAAATAATCTCTCTGCCTTTCCATTTTGTAAAGCACTCTATTTCTTGGGCAGGGGTTGTGGCTTAGTGACAGAGCACTTGTCCCTCACATGCAAGGCACTGGATTTTATCCTCAGCACCACATATAAATGAATAACCAAAATAAAGATATTGTGTCCATGTATAACTAAAACATATTCAAAAAAATAAACCACTCTATTTCTAGTCTTCAAATAATACAAAACTGGGCCATGGACCTGCTCCTCTCAGCTGTGGGCTGCTACCCCCAAGAGCCAAGCTCTGGAGGCAGGGAGGGACCCAGCAGGGAGCCTCGGGCTGGAAATGTGATTGGGGCTAGAGCTGTGGGTGAAGTTGTTGAGCAGCCTATGACCCCTGACCTCTGACCCTTAGGTTTTGCCTCCCACTGAGGCTGTGTCACTACAGAATCACCCCCCCACCCCATACCTTGTTCTTGAATAATTAAGTTGCCCAAAACAGTGAAAGAAAAAACTGCTTTTATGTGAGTTTCTGCAGTCTGTGAACTTCTGAGTCCCTCCCCTTTCACACTGGGTATAAAGTTCTGAAACTACCTGAACTCAGGGTTCAGGGAATTAAGTGATTACAGAGAAATTTCTATCCTCTGAACCCGGGACATCCAAATAGAACTGTTTCCTGCTATCCTTAGTGCCCTGCTTGTCTGTCCCTAGAACACTCCCAAGATAATTCATTCTCTCTCTCATCCTCTACCCTCTCTTTCTCTCCTTGGAGACCTGGGTAGTCAGGCTTGGCCATCACCATCAGCAGGGGGGGATCCTGGGATTTTCAAAAATTGTTTTAAACCTATCAATCAACAAAATCTATTCAAATGAACACTGTCATCCCAGATGATTGGATCTGCCTTTAGGATTAGGAGATCCTGCCTTCTGAAGGAATATTCCACCTGATCCTATCTCCATTCAACTTTACACCCTGTTGTTCTGATCATGAGGAGCCCAGAAGAGTAGAAATGATCAGGCAAGGGGTCCCTGAAGCCTTTTCCTCTTCTGAGAGGCTGCAGCTGTGGACAAACATTTTCCCTCCTGTATGGGAGGCCTGGAATTGTGGAGATGAGGCTCCAGGGCCCAGGCACTGCCAAGCCCTAAAGGAAGCAGATTCTGGGCCCTGGCCTCTGCTTTTCTATCTCAGGATGGGCTTCCTTTCTTGGGATCCCCAGGACTTCAACTGTGTAATACTTTTTAGACATTGTGGATTTGTCAGCTGGCCCTGACCCTTCCATGGACCCAGATTGCCCAGCTCCTTGAGAAGAGGCACACAGCTGCCTGCCTGTCCAGGACAGATGTGTGAGACCAAGCAGTAGCCCCAAGTACCACTAGCAGAGGAGAATGTCTCTGAGAAACCTGGCTGACCAGTATCCAGTCTGCCTTCATGGACCAAGGAATCCCGAGATTGTCCATAGTGTTTCCAGAGTCTCCCTCTGTGAGTGCCAAGAGATACCACCCCAGGTCTGCAGGATGCTGCCTGAGGTTCCCAACCATGCTCAGTGACTTTAGAATAATGGGGGCTCAGGTTTCCTCATAGCTTGCCTTTGGGTTGAGAGCCATGAAGTCTCTACCAATACGCAGCAATGGAAGATCCTCTGGGAAGAAATGGTATTAAAAATCATTCCTCAGGGCTTGGGTTGTGGCTCAGCAGTAGAGCACCCATCTAGCACGTGCCAGGCCCTGGGTTACATCATCAGCACCATATATGAATAGAACAAATAAAGGTATTCCGTCTAACTACAACTAAAAAAAATAATAAATATTTTCTAAAAAGTTTCTCAATTTAGTAATCATGTGAGTAATTTATGCTCTTTGGATTTTCATGAAATTTTCTGTCCCATGTATAATAAAATTATCAAAATAATTGTTTTTCACTGTGTGTTTGTTTTGGAGATTGAGAAAGGGAGGGCAGGTTTCCTGGATGCCAGTATGGGTACTGCCTGGGTGTCTTTACTGGATATGGGATGGATCCTGGGTCCCCTTTGCACAGAGGGCAGACCAGGTCCTAGCTTGCCTGCTAATCCTGCCAGGTATAAATGTATGGTCAATGTTAATTACAAGTATTCTTAAACTCATTTCACTTCTGTAATTGTTCTGGGGAAAAACAGCCATGCAGATTAATCCCAGAGTTCTCTGAACTTTTGGACCCTTCCCTCCATTTCCTAGAGTGAATTCCAGAAGTCTTACTTTTAAACCTTTGATAGACCACGGGGATATTTTACTTTGTCAGATTCAAAAAGAGTTTTCCAGGAAAGGCAAAACATGGTAAGCAAAGCGTATTCCCAGAGAAATTGATAATCCAGATATGTGTTAGAGATGTTGATGCACCCTAAGGAAATACTTCAATTTTTGGCTTTTCCTTTTATTTGTATTTTTATTTTTTAGAGTTGATAGGGAAAATGCAATCAGGAAGAACCAGAAATGAAGGGAAGCCCCAATTTAGTACTTTATTTCATGTTCAACATTTTCACCATCAATTGCAAAATACATTATTGACAGAAATATGAATTATTGGTACAATTGCAATATTCCTTGAATTCACACACTGTCACTTCTCTATGAACTCACTTGCAAATAATCACAGTTAGGAGTAGAGTTCTACAATTCTGTTCCCCTTGCTCTTCAATTATTTTGAATGAGACTGAGAGTAATTGTCAATGTTTCTCTAACTGCTTCTCTAAATCTTTCATGCAATTCACTGATGAAGCCATTATGTCCACAGCATTCACTTACTGGGATTTTTTTTTTTTTCTTGGCAGTGGTGGACACTGAACCCAGGGAGGTTCTCCTGCAAGTTCTCTGTACCAATGAGTGACATCCTCAGCCTCACCTTGTGTTTGATTACTGATTTAACCCCTGTCATAGTTTTAGAATTGTTCTGGTGTTCCTGTAGATTCAGTCTTGATAGTCTTTGTGAATGTTAGTATTCTGTCAACTTGATGGGACTAAGACAAGCCAATGATTAAGTTCTTTTGGGTATATCAATGAGGGTGTGTCTAGGAGTGACTGGCATGTGGGATAAAAACTGAAGTGGAGACCCTCCCTAAAGTGGGTCAGCACCATCCAATAGGATGGAGGCTTGGATGGAATAAAAGGTGGGAGGACAAGGAAGCAGCAGCAGATGCAAGCTTGATTCTCCTAGAACAGGTTCTTGATTGCTGCTGCCATCACTTGAGGATATCTGACTCTTGTTCTTCACTCCTCCAAAGTGCACTCTGCCAGGGATTATCCAGGGAGTTTCTGGAAGCCTTCTGTTCAGACTAGGGGAGCTCTGCTGAACTCTCTTGTTTCGGGGGCTTCAGCCAGTTGTGCAGCTACTGGTTCCTCCAGCTCTACAGCCTGCAGACGGCCACTGGGGACTACCCAGCTTCTGGTCAAGTAAGTCAGTCTAACCAATCCCCTGTTTATAATCATGACCTGTTGATTCTGTTCCTCTCCAGAACCCTGACTAATACACCTTCCTGGTCACTGTTTCTGCTTCATCCCATAAATTTTGGTCTAGTGTGTTCCCGTTGTTATTAGTTATCTATGTATTTTCTTTTATCCCTTGTGCTCTTTTCCATGATCAGAATATTACTTTAAATGTTTTTTTGCTTTCCACAAATTTGTGAATTTTCACTTCCCTTTTTAATTATGGATTTCTAGCTTCATCCTATTGGATATTTAGAAGAATCTGACAGAAATATGTAAAATATTAAAAAAAAAATCTCCAGTATGAGCCATAAATATAATTCATAAGGGATTATGCCCTAATTCATTCCAAAGAGCCCCAAGTCCTCCTATTATCATGTTGGGGAGTCATTTCTCAAGTTATGAATTGGATGGCGTGAGGGATGAGGTGATAGATCAATAAGATTTTAGTACCAGATCTGAAACCAAGTCTCATTTCCCATTTTTAAATTGCTTTTTGGAAGTACTCCTAGTCACAAGCATTCTACCCCATAGGCAGAGTTCAGTAAGGAAAAGGCTTAGAACCAAACCATGTTGTGATAGTATACGGATTGTGCTGACAACCCTGATAAAGCCAGAAGAAAAATGTCTAGTTTTCAGTGTCTTGTATGGATCAAGACTTCCTATTACAGAGACTACCAGATAATTGTTGTTGTTGTTCATCTCATTAACTGAGCTTTTTAATGGGATTTCCTTTCAGGATTGAAGCAAGCACCACCCAGGTTCCCAGTCTGTGGGTGGAAACTCACTGGAGGCCAGAAGAGTGTGAGAACACCAAACCTGTGCCTGCTGAGTCCCACATGCTTGGTGGTACCTGGTGTGAGGCCCACAACACCATGGAGCAGCACTTTCCCATCTGTGTGCCACAGGGTTGGCGTTCTGCAGACCAGGCGCCAGTTCTCCAGAGGCCTCCAACCCTGAGCTCAATATATCCTGGGCCCTTGCCGGTGCCCTTCTATATCCAACCACCAGATATTTCCTATGACTGCCAAGACTTCCACTTTGACCTGCATCCCACACCCCAAGGTCATCCTCTCTGGCATTGGTCATGGAGAGATGATTTTCACAGAGCACACAGCGCCTTGCACCAGGACACAGAGCCTCCTGTCCTGGACTCAGCTTCTGAAACCCAGAGGAAGCCGCAGGCACCCCCAGGAAAGTCAGGGGTCTCCAAGGTGCCCCAGCATCGGCCACTGGCGGGGGCTCCCTTGTGTTCCAGGTGCTTGGGTGCCAGAGGTCTAGAGCCCCAAACTTGTGGTGGTGGTGGTAGTGACCCTTGTAAGAGTCCTCTTCCCTCTGGCCCCACCAGCGGCCCGGAGACCAGCCAAGGTTGTTGGGAGTGGATCCGGGCCCTTCTGCGCAAGACTCCCTGAGGCGGCTTGAATCTGCAACCTTTGAAACCCAGGAGCGCTGAGATTTCCCCTGCAACCATGTTTGGAGGAGCATTTTGGAAGAGATCACCTAGAAGTAAAGCTGTGTTTGCTAGTCCACCATGGAGGCTTCAGAGCTCCTGTGCATTTTTCTTCTGTTTTCTGAATAAAATTGTGCCAAAATGCAAAATTCTTGGTTGTAGTGTACTCCTATTGAGGATGTTGGGGAAAGAGGAGGCTCAGACCACAGGGTGGTGAAAGACTATGTCCAGATCTAGAGGGTCAATTCTGAATCTATGGGGGGCCTCCCTCATTGTTCTTTCTCTGCTTATCAGCAGCAGCTTCTGGGTAGAGGTGGGTAGCAGGCCACTGGCCTATTGTGTGTTCTACATGCACCGCATCTCCAAGCTGATACACAGCAGCCTGGAGAATTCAGATGAGAAATGATCTTCCTGTGTTACCCTGCCTTCTAGTCCCCCCAAGGCTAATTCAGGGGTGCCCTAACACCTTGCAGTTGACTGTCACCTCTGTCTATCTTCCTTTCAAACCAACCCCAAATCTACTGCTTGTTGGGACTCAGAGTCTGCCTAGGCAGTCAAGATTCAAAGGAGTTGAAAAGCCAGAGAAGAAGATCAAGTCCAGCCAGGGATGGGCCGCAATCTGCCCAGTGTGGGTCATAGCTGCCACTATACCCTTGACTGTGCTCACTGCGAGGCCTTTCAATGGACCTCAGCAGCTAGACCTCCAGACTCTGGGCCTTGGTATTCACCCATTAGCATAGATCCTCCAGAAGACTCCACCCAGAGGGTCCTGCTGCCAGGCGTCCTCCAAGGAACTCTACTAAAGATGGCCTGTTGGACCTTACTTTTCCTAGTGTTTTTAAATTTTGAACTTTAAATCATGGGACTTTAGTTTTTGACAACCTTACAAGATGTGTCTCCAGTAATTTTTAGTTCTCGTTTTGAGATATGAACTAATAAAGTTGCTGAGCAGTCTGTTGAATTTTTTTATGCCAGAATTGAACTTAGGCGTACTCAACCACTGAGCTACATACCCAGCCCTATTTTGTATGTTATTTACAGACAGGATCTCACTGAGTTGTGTAGCACCTCATCTTTGCTGTGGTTGGCTTAGACCTCACAATCCTCCTTTCTCAGCCTCCACAGCCACTGGGATTAGAGGTGTGTGCCACCCTGCATGCCAGGTCTTGTATTTGCAGTCCTCTTGTGTCAGCCTTCTAGGTCACTGAGATTACAAGTCTGTACTGTCCTGACGCACATGGCAGAATTTATCTTTACAATAAATGTATTATTCAGGGAGTTAGAGAACTGTTTCTCAGTGATATTATACAAAATATCACAATGTAGTTAAATTTTTGCTCCAGTGAAATAGCTGAAGAATAAAAAACAGTACGTAAATTAATTTTTATGAGTATATAGCAAATTGCCGCAGTCTGGCTGGGCAAAATAACCGGGGGGTGACAAGCAACATGTGAAGGTTAAAACAGCGGGATCCACTTTATTACTGGACAGCAGAGGTATATATAACCAACTAATTACACACAGCTTAACTTAACTAACATTATCTAGATACAGGAGTCAGTCATTAAGGAATCCTCATCATCTTAATGGCTTGCTGGTGTTACTTCAAAAAAAAAAAAAAAAAAAAAAAAACACTCCTCCTGGCAAAGTGCCAGGCGCCATCTTAACTTGGTTTGGCCCTCAACAGCAAATAATTCTGTTATGCTCGAATGTGCTAAGGTCTTCTAATATATAATTCTGCTCAGAAAGTGGATTCAAAAAGTTGTGTTTTATAGCATCTATTTGACTAAGAAGGAAAGTGAGGGATGACTTCAAATTGCATCAGAAACTTTATATCCCATAGTGTATAGGAGAATGAAGCAGTTTGGTTTTGAGTGAACACGTGAGATGGCAGTTCCCTAGGTTTTAAGTTCAAGTATAAAAGGTCAGTCCTTTGGATTGACAGTTCTGTTTGTGTTTGTTCTTGGTATTGGTCTCCTGGGTTGAAATTTCACCCTGAGTTTTTTGCATGCAGTCTCAGTTTGGCGTTCTTGTTTCAGACCAAAGGGCTTTTTTCTCCCTCCTTCTCTTTCCTTTCCCCTCCCTCCACCTTCTCTTTCTTTCTTCTTTTCCAACCCCCTTTCTGTTTTTCAGATACTGCACACAACTTTGATAGATCCCAAACTCCAGGATGTCTCCTGTGACTTCTATTACCAATGCAGCTCCAGGCACTAGAACTCTAGTTTCTTCCTCCTGAATCTCCTTCTGCTACCTTTTCTTCTGGCAATCTAGAGCTATATTCAGTGATGTCCTCCCACCAACTTTCATCCAGTCCTGACTGCTGACATCTTCTTGCCTAAAACTACATGAGTGTTTCTCCTGGAATAGAAAGTAATGTTGCTTGGGGGCAGTGTGGACCTGGAATCTGGAAAGGAGAGTTCAGATGACACTGGGTACTCAGAGTTCTTGACTGTTATGGTGTGAATTGGAGCCATAAAGAGATGTTCTGAGGTCAAAGATTTGAAATCATAATTGAAGATTCAGCAAGAGAACAAATTGGGATGAGTATTAGAGACAAAAAATTGGATGTGAATGAGGCAGAGAGTAAATAAAGTACATAAGATGGGATGCTTTAAGCTTTTGATATTAGATATTATTAATGTCATTCACCACAAACCAATTAGAAAAATGATGAGAATTATGAAACTCTTCTCAAATTTCCACAGATAAATACGTAACACTACTAACTACTTCAGTAGCAAAATGAACCTAGCCTCTCTAATATTAGACACCAGGAAATTAAAACAAATACATTTTAAATAGCATATTAGAAAGAGTTGAAAACTTTCATTACAGGGTTCAGGGATGTAGGTCAGTGGTGGAGCACTCGCTTAGCATGCATGAGTCCCTGGATTTGATTCCTGCTATATAAAAAAAAGAAGGAATTTTCCTTATAACCCATATTGTTAAAATGTTGGCAAAGACTTGGTTGTGGCTCAGTGTCAGAGCACTTGCCTTGCACATGTGAAGCACAGGGTTGGATTCTCAGCAGAACATAAAAACAAATAAACAGAATAAAGATATTGTGTCCTGGTACAACAAAGAAAAAATTTTTAAATAATGTTGGCAAAAAAGACGTTCTTCAATACTGTTGTTTGAATAAATTTGGTAGGCTCCTTGAACACGCAACCTAGGCATGTGTTTTAACAATTTTAAATATACTGTTTTGATATAGGAATTCCACTTTTAGGAATTTATTCCACACATTCATTCACAGAAACAAGAAATTCTATTAAGGAAAAATTAATGTTCTTTCATAGTACAAGATAAAAATAATCCACTTAGTTAGAAATAAGGCAGCCCTTAGAATCCCAGAGGGAATAGATAGCATAGAGGTTCTAGGACATATTAAATGCCCTTGTAATTCCAAGAGGTAGACAGCATTAAGGAATTTTATATATATTAAATTTTTATAGTATTAAAAATATGGCTCCCTGTTGACATGGAATCATATAGATTTTAAATCTCTAAACAAAGATAATGATGCTGAAAACTGATGTGACTCCATTTTTGAAAATAAAAATAAATAACAGCAGCTTCTACCTCAAGGCCTGTTCTAAGGAAGGGGGCCTGAACCTTGTCTTTGGAAAAACCCACAGAGCACTCCTAGGCACATACCAACCCTGCTGCATTGTTTGTCTACAAATAACAGGAGAGATCTGTGGCATCAGATGTCCCTGACTCAGTTAGGCTAGGTGAGGACCTTTAGCAACCCCCTAGCAACCACCAATCTGCATGAGACAGGGAAAATACCTGAAATGACAGATGACCCACCTCCCCAGTAGTTTATGGTCGTTGAAAATATATTGGGAAACCATGTAGTTTAGCACATACACCCCTCATGGCTTAAACCAATCAGTTCAAAGGAATTCCCCTCTATACTAACCAATCACCCTTATCCAACTTGTTCCCGCCAGTGAATGTGTTAATCAATGCTACGAGTTGTTGTTTGACTTTCCCCAGGTATGGAATGATTTGCTGTGTGATGTTGTGACACATAGAGTATCCCCCCAAAATCTATAAAATCTCACTGACAAAAGACTGGGACTCACTACCTGGGACCGTTGTTTGGGGAATGGTTTTGAATCAGGCTCAAGCTTGCAATAAAGACTCTTGTGGGGCTGGGGATGTGGCTCAAGCGGTAGCGTGCTCGCCTGGCATGCGTGCGGCCCGGGGTTCGATTCTCAGCACCACATACAAACAAAGATGTTGTGTCCGCTGATAACTAAAAAATAAATATTAAAATTCTCTCTCTCTCTTTCCCTCTCTCACTCTTTCTTTAAAAAAAAAAAAGACTCTTGTGTGATTGCATCAGATTTGGCTCCTGGAGGTCTATTGGGGTCCCACGAATGTGGCATTACAAAGCTACACAATTTTATACATTTTATGTATAAACCACAGAGCAGTCCTAGGCACATACCCACGTTTAATAAAAAATACTTGATAAAATCAATTCTCTAATCTCATATCTTCCACTTTCATTCCCTTTTCTGTCCTCCTGTAAATTATTCTAGTGAAATGAAATTAAAGTAAGGAATATTTTAGCAATATATTTACTAAGAGTAACAAAAACTATAAAAATATAGTTAGATTTTAGTTTGCAAAATGGATGCAAATGATATCAAAGATAATTATGTAAGAACTTTATTAAATTATGAATGGATGCAAAAGTTTCTAAAGATTATTAAATGACAAACTTTTAAATAATACAAACATTATTCAAGACAAGTAAAGGTGTCATAGTACAGTTAACTGGGGGTCAAGTCAGGAGATCCCTCCTTCTCTTCTTGGTGCAATCACCAGCTTAGACCAAACCACTTGGCCTCCCTCTGTGCTACATGTCAAAGGCTGAGCCTTCCTGAGCCTGGGGAATTGGAACACATACTGTGGCCCTCTGCCCCTTGCAGAGACCCACCCTGACCCTTGGCATACTTTTGCTTAAGGTACTCATTCCTGAACTGAAAATTCCATCAATATATTAAATTAAAAATTATTGTCTAACACTATGGTTTTATGACAATATGTTGATATTACATATCAGATGTAATATTATTCATGATAATTCTTTTTTCTTTCAGTTTCAAAAGAAATTAAAATAATTTTGTAGGAACCTAAGTATTTTAAGGCCCTAGACACTATGCCTAGTGGATGGGTGAGCCCTGCCTGATATCCTACTGATTTGTGTTAGCAGCATCTGTGGCTCTGAATGTCTCTAGAGGGGCCATTTTATAAACCCCTCCAAAGCAGAGTTCGCTTGGCCCAAATGCATTGTTAAGATACAGGTTTGTGCAGGAGTCAATAGTTTTGTGTATGTTCTTAGAATTATAATGATAAAAATGACTTCTCCTTGGATCATTGTAACAAAAATTGTGACAGTAAAAACCACACTGTGACTTCTTTCTCTCAAACTTTATCCCACAGTGATTTCTTCATGAATCAGTTTTAATTCAAGATCATGAGACTTTGATTGTATTTCAGAAAAAAATAATACCATATAGAAAATGAATGTAAACATAATCTCTGAGGAGTGTCATGCCCTAATTTTTTTTAAATCACAATTTATCTAAAAGTAATACTTTGAAATAGAGTTCATGATTGAGAAACTTGGCCAGCGTTGTGTACTACCTCTATGCGATTTCCCATTATCAACCCCTAAAATGTCTGTTTTTCCAGCTACTCAGGAGGCTGAGGCAAGAGGATCACAAGCACCCAAGCAACTTAGTGAGACTCTCTCTTCAAATATAAAAAGAGCAGGAGATGAACTCAATGTTAAAGTGCCCCAGGTTCAATCCCAAATTCCAAGGGAAACACACACACACACACACACACACACACACACTTTTAAATGTCAGATTTTTTAGTTTTTCTATTATTTGATTTTGCCCACATTAAAATTTTTTCATGTGCTATGCTAAGTATTTCTTCCCATCATTTTCAATAATAAAAGCATAAGTTGTATAAAGATTTTTAGAGAGTTCTAATTTTGTTTTATGTAAATTTAACCAAAGGAACGTACATTATTACAATGCTCAATATTTTGGTAGGCATGGGGTGTGTGTGTGTGTAATAGCAATGAAAGTTTTTCAAAAAAAGAAAAGGTGTCCTTTTATACTACTACATATGTGAAATATAACATTTCACAAGGTCTAGAATCTTTGCATAGTGACACATTTGATCATGACACATTGTGGGTTTTTTCCCCCCTTGGTGGTGCAGGTGATTGAACCAAGAGCTTCATACATCTCTATACTCAACTACATCTCCAGTGTGTGTGTGTGTCTGTGAGTGTGTGTGTGTGTGAGTGTGTGTGTGTGTGTGTGTGTGTGTGTGTGTGTGTGTGAGAGAGAGAGAGAGAGAGAGAGAGAGAAAGAGAGAGAGAGAAGGACTTTTTATTTACCGTCTTGGGCCTTGAACTTGTTTTCCTCCTGCTTCAGACTCCAAATCCCTGGGATTGCAGGCCTGGGCCACTGCACCTAGCTTCCTTTCTTTATTGTGGAGGCTAATCCTCTAGTTGTCCCCAAGGTTCAAGAAAATCCATGAGGAGAGGGAGAGGAAGAAAGGCTGATTTAGACTTCAGGATTTTAGAAGAAAGAATGATCCCATTGGAATCCTGTCTGTATATCTGAACCACAAAAACACTCCAACTCCTCCTTGACCTCTACTCCCATTCCATGCCATGGACCATTGACACTCAATTTAGCTGATGAGAAAAACAAGGCAAACAGGTCTGATCCCACTGTTCAATAGGACCTAGCACCTGAGCGCCTCTAAATACAAACCCCTCACTTTAAAACATATGGGTTTCAGGGAACAAAAAAGTTTAAAAGTCCATGTCCAGGCTAATGAAGGCATTACATCCCTTCAAGCTTAGCCCAGTGTATAGTAATCTATCATTTTTATTTTTTGAGACAGGATCTTGCTCTGTTGCCCAGGGTGACATCAAAGTCCTGGGCTCAAGCAATGCTCCTGTCTGAGCCTCCTGTGTAGCTTGGACTCCTGGTACATCATGGAACCCTGCTGATGATACTTTGCTAAAGTCACCTGAGCAAAATGACATTAGGCATGTGACCCCACCCAGAAGCCTTCAGTTTTGGTGGATCTTGAAGGAAAATCTATGAAGTCTCTTACAATGGACACAGCCCACCAGGGCAGAATTCTGTCACTGCCTGGACATATCTGACCTAGAGCTGATGTCTTGGATCCCATGATTGTCAACTCAGAAGGCCCAAGACTAGAGATTTCATTTTAGTTTCCTTTTTTAGTTAATAAGAAAATAACTATAGACCATTAATATTTATTGATGCTGATTCTCTCTCCTCTTCTGGAAGGTCACATTATGTTTTGAGGAAACATCAGCAAGTGACCACCCAACTATACATTCTGTTAGCACACTACCCTCATATCTCAGAGATTCCCTTGGGATCAGTCCACAGGTCTGACTTGGGTAATTGTCTCCTTCCAGGACCTTCCTTAGGTAGATGCAGAATAAAAATACTGTCTAAAGAGACATACTTCCCACATAATAAACTTCTGCCTTCCCACATATTGTTTCTTATACTTGGATAGATTTGTTAGAGGCCAACACCTGGGCTCCTCTGCATTGCTCTCCCTGGATACTTTTTACACCTCTGCCCAAGAAAGGAGACCTTCTCTAAGGCTCTGATGTCCAGTCCACAGCACAGCTCAGATCAGAGCTCTGTCTCCCATCCCATGTAGCACCCCTCCATCTTCTCTTCTCTCTTCATTCTGTCTACTGTTGAGCAAGGGAACCAAATATTTATGAGGGCCTGTAAAACAAATCAATTGCCTATTAGTAAGTAAACAAGGAGACTTAAGTAACTGATGAGTCTTACAGTTTTCTGATACAGAAGTAGAAATAAAATCTACCAATCTGACACTCAGTACTCCTAGGACTCAGTAGTCATGGGTCAGGGTTAAAGGTCTGCCTGTTTGTGGGGAGCCTGTCAACAGACTACATGGATTTGACCAAGAGAAGCTGCCAGGGCAGGTGACTGCCTGATTGGTTTGCAGCATGGTTCTCACCTGACACTGAATTTGATTTCTTCTGTGTCATGGGTATAGGGTTCCAGGAAGGCAGGCAGGTAGAAAATGGATAATTCTATGGTGTGTGGGCTCTAGTCAAGTGTCTGTCTGGAGGGAAGGCCCAATATAGCAGCCCCCATGGCCTAGAGAGAAATTCCCAGTGAAAATGTAGGCTTTCCCACCAGGTTCTCCCAGCTCAGGACAGAAGGGGGACCATTGCCAAGAATATTCTAAGCTCAGTGAAAAAGGAAACTTGGATCTTAATGTCATCTCTGCAGATTCCAGAGCCTACTTCACACAGAAGTGAATGGTCCATGACTTTGGCCTCTAGGTCAGAAGAACCAGTGGCAGGGCTGAGAGAGGAGGCAAAGGATTGAGTGGCTGCTCAGCATTTGGTGTTTACTGATGGCCCTCTTGCACATCTCAAAGTAGAGTTCATTGTGTTGGGTGATGATGGTATTCCTAGAGACAAATTGGTTCAGATGGTTGGGTCTGATGAACTTCTGCTGAAAGCAATCATCTTTAGTGTCCTGTATTTCTAGGAAGAACAAGTTTATAAAAAGAAAAAGAAAAAAAGAAGAACAATCATCTTGGATGCAATTATAAAAAATCTACTTGGGGGGTGGGGATGTGGCTCAAGCGGTAGCGTGCTCGCCTGGCGTGCGTGCGGCCCGGGTTCGATCCTCAGCACCACATACCAACAAAGATGTTGTGTCCGCCGAGAAGTAAGAAAAAATAAATAAATATTAAAAAAATTCTCTCTCTCTCTCTGTCCCCTCCTCTCTCACTCTCTCTTTAAAAAAAAAAAATCTACTTGGTATGAGTAATTAGATTAAGTAAATAATTAATTGATTAAATAGATTAAGGTTAACATATTTCACAAAGGCTTACTCGTTCTGAAACACCAGACTCTCTGTTTCCTTCGTATATGTGATATCCCATGTTCACAGCGCTTCTTCAGGGCATGTACCTCTGCTTCTACAAAGGCTTAATTCACTATCCTGAATCAAACCATAGGTAAAGCTGCAGCTGAGTCCTCTGTAGAGAGTACTATTCAGAGAAAAGATGGAGATCAATTCTCCAGTCTTGACTGGAATTCTCAGCTACCTGTTTTGTTTCTCTACTGATGAATTCCTTAAGTACAGGGACTAAGGGGAAGAGAGAGGTGGAGGGGGGAGAGGGATGGAAAGCTATGGACTTCAAATATCAAATAAACCAATATGTTTCAGATTTAAATTCTTGTCTCAACCTTTAATAGATTAAAATGTCATTTTAAATTTAAAACTTTAACGCACATCTGGTGAACACTGTTTAATCCCTGAAGTGAGAACAAGATTGTTAGTTTTGCAAAAATGTTTTAGGATTTTAAAAAACCACAGGTCAGTCCAACATAGTTGTGTCACACACCTGTAATCCTAGCAACTAGGAGGCTGAGGCAGAAGGAATGAAAGTCTGAGGTCAGGTGAGCAACTGAAGGGGACCCTCTCTCAAAATGATAAAAAGCCTGGGGTTGTAGCTTTGTTCTGGTGACCTGGCTTCAATTCCCAGTACTGAAGAAGAAAAAAGAAAATATGAGCAAAGTAACAACAGTTCCTGACACATAGTACAACAAATGACCTTTGTAAAGTTCTAATCATTCTTACATGATCATACTATTTATTATCCTAGAAGCATAACCCCAATGAAGAACAAATGCATGACTGTGGCCCTTTATAACATCTCCCTGATGTAAAATCATTTGTCACATTCTTCCACCACAGCCCCTTACTTGGTATTTTCTTTTAGAGACAGGGTCTTCCTAAATTTCCCAGGCTTTCTAAAAGCTGAAGTCCTCCCACCTCAGGCTCCTTAATAGGTGTGATTACAGGTATGACCCACTGTTACCTGGTTATGAGAAATTAGTTATTAAAAAATTATCAGAAGCATACATATATTCACATCTTATAGAAACATGGGCTGCTCTGTTTAATGATTCTTTTACCTTCAATGTCATCAAATCTGCATTTTTATTCACTTAAGCATATCCAGAGTGCTTACCTCAGCCAGTTGTTACAAAAACAGCTACAAGTATGGCATGTTCTCGCTCAAATGTGGAATTTTATAAACAAAAAGTTTACTTGAATGTAGAGTAAGGATTATTAAGGTCTAGGAAGGGGTGAGGAGAGGATGGAAGATGAGTTGTTGGAAGTGACCAATGCACTCTGTATGAACGAGGCTATAACATGAACCCCTTCAATGTTTGTTGAAGTATGTGTCAATAGATGCATTTTAAAAGCACTACAAAAAAATAAAGATGAATAAAACTATTTTTTTTCTCTCCTGAGGGAGCAGGTGCAGAATTCTGCTGTCCTAGAGTTCTACCTGGAAAGGGACCACAATGTGGGGGGAAATTACCCACCTTGGGAAAGCTTGGAGCAGGCAAGAACCAACCCACTTACCTGAGGGTTGCTGAGCAGGATCCTTAAAGTCACAGAAATTACTTCCTTTATGGATATGATTGGAGACTTCTCTATAAGGCCTGTCTGGACTTGGCAGCCCCAAGCTACTGCAGATGAGGTCCTAGTCCCAGGAGATCAGTGCATGCAAAAGTACAGAAGGGAAGAAGAGCCTGCTGGAGGCCACATGTGTCCCCCAAGGGTGTCCCCACAGCCTCCTCCTGCTTTCTTGGTCACTGAAGCCCATTTCTGTTTCAGATCCACTGCTGGTTGCTGCCAGCCCCACATAGGAGCCCTGCAGATTCCCACCTTCCTTGTTGGGTTGGAAGGCACAAGGTGGAGTGGTGCCCACACTGAATGTGTAATATGAAGCTATACGAGTGTCTTGGTGCAGGCACACTTTCCATCTGTGCCCTTCATTTTCTAGACATTTAGGAAGTTTTTCAAATTAAATCAGTTTCCTTTGGTCTTTAATAACATAATGAGATTTGTATTAATGGAGTATAGTAATTGTGAGGGATTGTTTAAAAAATATTTATTTAGTTGTGGATGAACACACAGTGTCTTTATGTATTTTTACATGGTACTGAGGATTAAACCCAGTGCCTCACTCATGTGCAGCAAGCACATTAACACTGAGGTACAGCCTCAGCCCAGGGAATTTTTCTTAATGACATTTTATTCCTTCTTCAAATAAAAGGAAATAAAAAATAAGTAGTTATTTCATGAGTTTAGTCAGTTAGTTATAAAGCAGAAGAGCAAAACCCTCAGTGAATGGGAAAACAAAAGCCCCCCTTTTTTTCCATTTGCCTTTAGGTGAAACCCCAACTTTTTCCTTGCCATTTTCAAACTTAAGCTGTTACCAGCACAAGGTTCTGCTTTGGGCCCTGGCTACCATCCTACTCCTATCATTCAGAATCCAATAAGTGAGTTATCACTATGTCTATCATTGAAAGTATATCATTTATTATGGAAAATTGAAAATTTCCCTTTTTTTCTTGTTTTATTTAAAGTGAGAAAACTTGAGAGCAATATGAAAGGCAGAGGGTGAAATATAAAAAAAAGTTCTCTCAAGAATCAAGGAACTGGCAGGGGTTGTGTTTCAGTGCTAGAGTGCTGGCCTAACGTGTGAGGCACTAGGTTGGATCCTCAGCACCACATGAGAAATAAATAAATAAAATAAAGCTATTGTGTCCATCTGCAACTAAATTTTTTTTAAAAAAAGAAGGCATTGTAATGACAGATTCCTGAGACCCCAATAGATCTCTAGGAGCCAAATCCGATGCAATCACACAAGAGTCTTTATTGCAAGCCTGGACTCACAACCATTCCCGACACAGTGGTCCCAGGCAGTGATTCCCAGTCCTTTGTTCAGTGAGATTTTATAGGTTTTGGGGGGATACTCTATGCATCACAACATCACAAAGCAAATCATTCCATACCTCGGGAAAGTTGAACAACAACTCTTAACATTGATTAGCACATTCACTGGTGGGAACAAGTTGGGTAAGGGTGATTGGTTAGTATAAGAGGGGGAATTCCTTTGAACTGATTGGTTTAAGCCACAAGGGGTGTATATGCTGAACTACATTGTTTCCCAACATGTTATCAACCACCATAAACTACTGGGGGGTCATCTGGCATCCCAGGTATTTTCCCTGTCTCATGCTGATTGGTGGTTGCTAGGGGGTTGCTATGGGTCCTCACCTAGCCGAACTGAGTCAAGGACACCTGGGGCTGCAGATCTCTTTTGTTATTTCCACACAAACAACTCAGCAGGGTGGGTATGTGCCTAGGAGTGCTTTGTGGGTTTTTCCAAGGACAAGGGTCATGCCCCCTTCCTTGGACAGGCTTTGAGGTAGACACTGGTTTCTCAAAAATGGAGTCACATCAGTTTCTCAGAACTTAATTTTGATAACGATTAAAAGTGTTTGGATAAATGGTCTCCACACTTCTTTTACTGTCCTTAGATATAAAAAGACAGACTCTTGATCTCCCATTGATTATTAATGTTCCAGGTTTATGAAAAGGGGTTTTAGAAAATAGAGAAAAATATCTAAAGTCATAGCTTAAGTAAGAGATCATGATAATTCTTAGAGTATATTTATTAATCACTAAAGGCCACTGAAATGAAAACAATGTTACTGAGATGTAAAAGTAATTTTCACTACCTAAAATAAAATTTTCTTTCCCAGCAACATCAATACCCCAGAGTATATCCTAACATTTGAAAGGTGGATGTTGGAGCACCAAGGTGCTGAAGACCAGCATGACTCACTGATCCAAAGCAGAATCAAGAGGCAGAGGTTTGGGTTTTCTTGCCTGCCTAATGGAGCATTCCAACCACACCCCTCCACTGCTCACCAAGCCTTCACTTCCCTTGTATTCACTGGTGGTTGCTGTGCTGCAGCAGCTACCAACAGGGTCTGGTTTGTGAATGCAAAACAGAAAGGGATGTCTTTTGCTTCCCAATTTTCTGCCCTGTGGGCCTAGGGTCCCATTGGCTGTGGGTTGTAGTCTACTGGCCACTGTAAGCTGTATTCCCTGCTGAGAGGCCTTCACCTGAGAGCTGGCTAGAACTGCACTCTCAGACTCCCCCCAGACCTACTGAATCAGAAACTCCTGTGAAAGTATAAATTACAGTACCTGGCTCCCCATTCATTATCTCAATTCTAACACAAAATCCAGGTATACAAGGAAGCTGGGAATGAGTTGAGGCCCTGGAGTTAAATGAGGTCGTTAGGGCTGTGGTCCTAATGATTGGAACTCAGCTGCAGCAGCTTTTCATTCTTTACCAAAGAGCAGAGAAGGGAGTCAGCTGGGATGCAAGAGCAAGTTGGGAGCTGGGATCAGCCCTGTTCTCCCTGTCCTTGGTCATCCTGACAGGTGTGTGTGTGTGTGTGTGTGTGTGTGTGTGTGTGTGTGTTTGGGGGGGGGAACTAAGTAAGCTTACTGAGGATGGGTGGGACTAGGGTGGGGGAGCTAGTCAGAGACTGGTGTTGTCTTGGCTCCAGCCTGTCTCCAGCCTGGATGATTTGAGTACATAAGGAGAGAAACTAACCTAGTAGGAGAGTTGTAGGAGCTTCTAGTAAAAGGAACATAGGTAACAATGGTGAAAACTAGAAGGTTGGGAAACATCATGGGAGTAAGGAGACTCAAAACGAGTACATTTTCCTGCAGTTTGTGTTCAGTGCTTCCTAGCATAAGAATCATGTGGGGAGCTTAAAACCAACCAACCAACACGAAGCCCCAGAAAGTTCAGAACCTAAGACATTGGTTGGGGTGATTGTTGTAGCATTTGTGGTAAATTTTAATTAGCTTTTCTGAGCACATTTTCTCCCATGGTACACTAGGATAACAGATTTCTTCCCAGTGAGTATTAAAGATAGCACATGCAAGGACCTTCCCACATTCAGTTATGATTCAGTTTTTCCTATGCTAATACACAGCCTGAGTGCAACACTTACTACAGGGGTGTGTTGTTATATAGGGTAGAACTGGCTCCTGTACCAGCGAGTACCTCCTGCAAGCTCACGCTCTGCCACATTCCTGGATAAGCCCCAGAGAAGCAGGACCTGGACCCTACCCTCAGTGGTGATGATGCTGTCACCTTCTTTTCCAGTGATGCCTTCTCTCGGATGGCTTCCTCCAATTCCATGAGTTCTAGGCGGGTTCAATGGAGAGACTGTGATTGGCATCTGGGAACCTGGTGGAGTTCACTCCCTCTGGCCAGCTTACTGCCATCAGGAGAGAGAGGCTGCTCCTGGACATGCTGGCAGCGCAGGTGCTGGATAAGCAGTTGGGTGGCCCTAGTAAAGGGGTCGGGGGTGAGTATTGAGCCATACAATACCCACAGGTGTGCCATGCCAGAGAAGCTGAAGCCCTTCTTTTGGATACAGCGGCCCCAGGAGGTGAAGGGACTCTGCTCAGGGTGGGCACCTGTGCATACCCCTGGGGCCCTGGTCTTCCGGTGTAGCCTGGGTAGCAGCGCAGGTTTGGCCCTGCGACCTGACTTCGTCCTAAGCACAGCTCTTTACACTGTGTTCTCCAGTTTCTCTTGCCTGCAGCAGCACCCTTCAGGAGCTAAAGGAAAAGGGAAAGGACTTCTTTAGGTGTGGTTAGCGCTTCTCCTCAAAAGCCTTCTGGTGCCACCTAGTGGGCAGCGGGCGTCAGAACACCCGAGGCCAAAGGCTGTTTGAAGTTGGAGAAGCCCTCAGGGAAAGAGGCTTTTCTCAGTGGGGTCCTTGTATCTCCTCCTGATGGCAGTTTCCAACTGAAACAAAGTTCTGAGGGGTCTTAAAACAGTTGCCTTCTTCATCTCCGTGATTTCCTTTATTTCCCCAGCGCAAGCGTGTTTCTGGGTCCCCACAGCTTGGCACTTTCTGCAAGCCTTACTCCAGGGATGTGGTCCAAGCCCTCCTCAAGGTCACCAGGAACTCACTTCTAGTCTTTTTTTTTTTCTTTTTTTTTTCACTTCTAGTCTTTAAAAAGACCAGAGCTCTGACCATGGATGGGAAATGAACATTCAGATACTTAAACATTCAGAGAATGCAGTAGGAGGGAGGTTCACTATAAAATTAATGAGTCTAATAAATGAACCAACCCTAAGAGCTTCTGAGAAAGCCCTAGCCATGTGCTCTTGTACCTTGCATACTAAAGGGATTTCAGTCTTCCTTAAATAGATCTCGCTAACCCTCCCCCAATTACATGAGCTTCCCCCTCTTCAAAATCTGGATACACCCCTAGCTGGACTGGTATCACAAGTGTACCTGGGAATTTCAAAGGATATGGCTGTCAAGAGGTGCTAGGGGAGGGGAAAGAGAAAGAAGGAACTAGAAGGATCTGATAGGGAAAGGAGGGGGGCTGGGTTGACTTGGGCTGAAACTCACAGCTTAGTAAGACCTGGGAACTTGCCCTGTCCTCAGTCTTTCCTTCCTCTCTCCTCCTGCTTCCATACTTGCCCACTTGGTTTCTTTGTGCCCACCCCAACCACAAGATGGTTCCCTCACAGGAATGTTGAGTTCTAAAAGATTTGGCTGGTGGCCCAGAGTAGTAATCCTGGTGTTTCATTTCTTATGTTTTGACTTAAAATATTTCTTATAAATATTTAGTAACCTTTAATAAATTAAACTCAACAAAGTTGAAATCTTTTTTCTTAAATTTAGAAACTTTAGAACTTTAACACTATATGTATCCTTTATTATGTTTCCTGTAGGTTTGACTTTTGTTACTATGCTTTCACCAAGAGTGATGCCAATTTTAATGTATTTCTTTTATTTGATCAACAGATGTTGACAGTTTAATAAGGTTAAATATATCAATTTTTTCATTGACATCTGCTTTATTATATTTGATTTCTATATTTTGTTTAAGAAATTTTTTCTGATTGCAATGTCATAGATATTCTATATTTTCTTATAGTGAAGTTGAAATATTCATACTTAGGTCCTTATTTGTGGCTTATATTACTTTTGGGTATGAAGTAGACATGTTCCCAATTTCACCTCTATATAAAAATCAGAAATCCCAGTATCATCTTTTTGTATTGATATGAAATATTTCCATTTTACACAAAACTAATATTTATACTTGTGTCTGTTTCATGAGCTTCCCCCTCCATAAAATCTGGATACACCCCTAGCTGGACTGGTGAGTATCAGAAGTGTACCTGGGAATATTTCTGCTAATTAACTGTCTCTAAAATTGAGTTGAAATACTGAGAAAAGGAAATGGATTCCAGGTGCTCATATTTGCTACTCACTCTCCTGGAGGGTGCATCATATGTCAGGTGTCATTTCTGATGTCATAGTTTGTCTCCACACCGGTCTCCCTGGCCTGAAAAAGGGCAGGGATGTTCTTCAACTCCATGTTGACTGCTACTGGCAAAATGCCTGGAGTGTACAGTCTGTTGAAGAACAGAGCAGTTGGCATGGTGACAATGGAGTTGACTTCTCAACTGATGTCTACTGATCCCCAATGGAGCTGGACACTGACTACCACTGAATTCTTCTACTCTGCCTCTCCAGCACCAGCCATTGTTATTTTTAAGTCCAAACACTAAGACCTTCCCAACTCAGCTCCAGGTCTAGAGCCAAACCCAGCTTGGCAGTTCTGAGGTCTTGAGTTGACTTAAGATCTTGCCATCTTCCTGCTTCAGCCTCCTGAACTGCTGTGATCACAGGCATGCACCACCATGCCTGATGGGACTCTGTTTTTAATGACATTCATTGGTTTAACAATTCTTTCCATATCAATAGTTGAAAAATAATTGTAGTTAAATGGACAGAAATGAAATTTCAGAGATGACATGAATTAAAAATTTGTATTTAATTTGGAAAGTTTGAAAAAAAGTAACCTCAATTTATTCTAGACATATCATTCCCAACCTCAGTCTAAGAATCCAGAATTCTGGAACCATGCAGCATCTTTTGGGAAGAGATCAGGAGAGAGAATTTTCTCCACAAGTGTCAGGGTTTAGTTCTCATATGTATTGGTGTGTCATGAGCTGTAACACCTTTGGTGGGCAGTAGAACAGCCCTCAAAGATGTCCATATCTTAATTCTCAGGACCTGTAAGTATGTGATGTAGCAAAAGGAACTTTATAGGTATTTTAAAATTAAAAATCCTGAGAATAAGAGACTATCGTGGATTATCCAGCAGGCCCCATGTAATCAGAGAGTCCTTACAAGAGGAAGGAAGGAGAATCAGAAAGAGAGATTTGAAGATGTGACAGTCCTGACTTTAAAGATGGAGGAGGGGTCATAAGCTGAGAGTGCAGGCTATCTCTAGAACCTCAAAATACAAGAAAATGGGTTCTCCTCCAAAGTCTCCAGGAGAAATTAGAATTGCAGCCCATCTGACATCTTAGGTTAAGACTTCTGAGCTCTAGAACTGTAAGATAGCAAAATTGTGTTGTTTTACCCAATGAGTTTGTGGCAATTTGTCACCGAAGGGGGGGAAAAAAACTAACATGCCCCAGTCACTTTCTTGAGCCTTCTCTCAGGACCATATATTCAGTCAAACCCTTGTCCATATTTAAAGCTCTAAGAATAACTTGAACCCTACATACTTTTACTTTCAAACACCCCACTCTCTGACCATTTCCTCTGACTCTTCTCCTCAAATGTCCAAACTCCTATAGTTTGTTTGTTTATTGTTTGTTTTGGGGGGAATACCCAGGATTGAACTCAGGGCACTCAACCACTAAGCCATATCTCCAGCCCTATTTGGTATTTTATTTAGAGACAGGGTCTCACTGATTTGCTTAGCACCTCACTTTTGCTGAGACTGGCTTTGAACTTGTGATCCTCCTACCTCGGCCTCCCCTCCCTCTGGGATTACAGGCATGGGCCACTCTGCCCAGCTGAACTCCTACAGTTTTGATCCCACATAGACCTTTGATTCTTTGATCTTATACTTTTTTATTCTCCTTCACCTCCCTCACATCATGCCTTCTCTTTGTTCAACTTAAACTCCATGTTGATTATGTCCACACTCTTATATAGACCCCAGCATCCTTTCACTTTTCTTTGTTGTTGTTGCACTTGGTAAAATCACAGTTCTCTTTATGTTCCTCTCTCGAAGCATTGCCTGCATCTACACCCCTGAAAAATACCCTACATGGATTAAACCAACTTTAGATAAAAAATTTAGGAAGAAAAGTGCACATATGTTCAACATGTACAGATTTGCTGAGCTGACACTAGTTTGCTATTGCTGAATCTGTATATTTATATATGTTTATGTATACAAAGCTTATTAACTTTATCAGTTGATGTTTTACTCTTTTTACTGATATTGTAATGCCAGATTCATGGGACTCCAAAGATCTCCAGGAGCCGAATCCAATGCAGTCACACAAGAGTCTTTATTGCAAGCTGGAGCCTGGACTCACAACCGTTCCCGAAGCAGAGGTCCCAGGGAGTGAATCCTGGCACTTTGTTCAGTGAGATTTTATAGGTTTTGGGGGGATACTCTATGCGTCACAACATCACACAGCAAATCATTCCATACCTCGGGAAAATCAAACAACAACTACCAACATTGATTAGCACATTCACTGGCAGGAACAAGTTGGCTAGGAATGATTGGTTAGTATAAGAGGAGGATTCCTTTGAACTGATTGGTTTAGGCCACGAGGGGTGTATGTGCTAAACTACATGATTTCCCAACATGTTATCAACCACCATAAATTACTTGGGGGGTCATCTGGCATCCCAGGTATTTTCCCTGTCTCATGCAGACTGGTGGTTGCTAGGGGGGTTGCTATGGGTTCTCACCCAGCCTAACTGAGTCAGGGACGCCTGACACCACAGATCTCTCCTGTTATTTACAGACAAACAACTCAGCAGGGTGAGTTTGTGCTTAGGAGTGCTTTGTGGGTTTTTCCAAGGACATGGGTCACGTCCCCTTCCTTAGGACAGGCCTTGAGGTAGAAGCTGCTGTTATTTATTTATTTTCAAAAAGGGAGTCACATCAGTTTCTCATTCCCTCCTTTGTCTGGAAACTTGGGGATCAATCATGGTTTCTTCAGCTAGGGGTCTATTTGGGCAGGCCCTGCATTTTGGTGGGATTCTCCTTCTGTATCTAGAGCTTGATAGTGAGTACGCAGTACCATCATCTGAACTGTGTCTACTCTGTCCTTGACAAAAGCCACTAGCTTATAAAGGTTACATGGGCCAAAAGCCAAGACTAGAATAATATCACAAATGGCCCTACTAAGGTGGACACTAGGGTTGCCAACCAGGGGGTCCTGTTGTACAGTGACTCAAAGCATCCCTGAGATTCTTCTCTTTCTAGTTTCCTCTTAGCTAATCCTTCTTGAACTTTTGTTAGGGAATGTGTAACCACTCCTGAATGATCAACAGAAAAGCAACATTCCTCTTTTAAGGCAGCACATAGTTCCCCTTGGTGCATAAACACCAGGTTCAACTCTTTCTGATTTTGGAGTACATCTTATGATAGGCAAGTTAGGGACTCTTGCAAATAGGCCACGGACTTTTCCAGTTCTTGGATGTCTAAGTCCACCACTTCACCTAAGCTGTGGTAGGACTGAGAGATTATCATGGAAGCTACTCCTGTCCCTACTCTGGCTAGACCCAACAGTGTTCTAATTGTAGTTGGAACTATAGTTATTGGCTCCCTGAGTGTTCTGTGAAGTCCTTCCTCCTAGGCTAGCAGAACTTCATCATTAGAATGAAGAGTTATCTTAGGTACTACATACACTGTATGCAAAAAGACTTAGTTTGGCTCAGGACTTGGGTATGGATTCAGGGAGTGAGCCCCATGGAGCAAGTCCACCACAGGTTTTCAGGTGGAATGTGGTGATGAAACGTGGGCTCTCCAAAGGGTATAATTACACAGTGGGGAAGGGATTGGCTCTTCCTTCCCCATAACACAAGTGCCTTGACCCATTATCTCTTGAAGTATTAAGTGGGAGGTGGAGGGAGCCCACCTATGCACTGAAACCTTGTTTCTGTTGGTATAGTCCCCAGTGGCTGCTATCCCCTCATAACAGGGAGGTCTAGCAGTATAACAAAACCAGCAGTCAGTGGTCATTTTAGGCTTGGTCTCAATAAGTAAGTGGGACTGACCTTTAAAGGAGGTCAAAACATGTATGTCCCTGCATTTCATCTGGGAGCTGAGGTGCTGGGTGCTCAAAGTCAGAGTTGGTAATGTCTGAGGCTTTCGGTGTTACAGACTGAATGTCTGGAGTTCAGTAGGTTTCAAGGGTGCTAACACTGTGTTGGACTCAAAGGGTTTCACATCTGTGGGTGTGACAAGCAATTTTAAAGTAAACAGTAATCCTTGATCATATCCCGATTGGTACAACCTTAATCCCCAGGTGCGCCCAGCCTCCCACTGACCGAAATCATTTCCAGCCTCTGTAAACTGGATGGAACCCGGGTTGCATAAAAATGAGGCACAGGCCCCAAACGAAGAGTGTGAACATTTTCTGGGGAGTACACCCAGTATAACTGAGATAAGATCATCCATTACAGGTAGGGGCCAGTCTATTGATCCTGTTATTTCACATCCCCATGCCTGGCAGTAAAACTGGTCTATTCCCACACATTTACAAACTTGTGAGCTACTCCTTCCACCTCCGGGGCACACATAAAAGGGCGTGCCCTGTAAGTCTGCCCTATTCAGTATGTGCCCACATCCAGGGCCTCATGACTTGACTGGGGGCAGGGTGCATCCTCCCTTCATGGGAACACATTCTGGTTTGCCTTTAAAGCCCCAGCCCAATCTCTAATGTCCCAGCTACCTATGGTCAATCAGCATAGATCAAACTGTGAAGCTGGCCAGCCTTGACCTCTAGGACTTATGAGGGAGGTGGAGTTGATAACATCCCCAGTTCCTATGTTAATTATTAGCCAAGTTAAGTTATAGGGCTGATATGGGTTCTCATTCTGTGCTAAAGTCCCACCAAAATACATTTCTCCTATAAAAAACATGACCATCATTTTTAAAAATTATTTATTTTTAGTTGTAGTTGGACACAATACCTTTGCTCTTATTTATTTATTTTCATGTGGTGCTGAGGATCGAACCCAGGGCCTTGGACATGCTAGGTGAGCGCTCTACCTCTGAGCCACAACCCCAGCCCCATGACCATCATTTTTAAAAACAATAACATGGTGACAAAAATCTACAGCTAACATCACCTACTGGAAATCAAGCAGTTAAAATTTGGCAACCTAACCTATTTTTCTCTACATTTAAGCTTAAGCTTAAAGAAATTGTCCTTATGTTTGACCACTTGCCACTCTGGCTGATCTGGAATAAAGTCCTTAATCATAGAATGGGGGTCCACAGGCCTGGTGTGGGTGTAATGGATCCAAGTGGCAATCCCATCAACCTTGAAGGCAGTGGGAGTGGTCAGCACCACTGTGTAGGGTCCTGTCCAGAGTGGTTCCAGGTTTCCTTGACAATGCCTCTTGATGAACACCCAGTCTCCTGGCCTGAAGCGATGAGGTTCCAGAGTTGTTTCTGTCTCATAGAGGGCCTTCAGTTGTGGCCAAACATCTTGGTGGGCCCACTGTTTAGGGCCCGGAGGTATTGTAAGGCTGGTACTCATCAAATTCAGTTAGCAAGTCAGACTGTAAATTAGGAATCAAAGGAGATGCTATTCCAAATAAATTTCAAAAGGGGTAAGTCCTATTCTATATGGAGAGTCCTTACTCTATACAGGGCATAGGGAAGGAGAGCCACCCAGTCACCGCCAGTCTCCATGGACAATTTAGTAAGTTTTCTTTAAGAGTTCTATTCATCCTCTCTTCCTGTCCTGAACTTTGGGGTCTATATGTGCAATGTAGTTTCCAATTGGTCTGCGAAACATTAGCCAAACTCTGAATTACCTTGGAAACAAAAGCTGGTCCATTGTCTGACCCTATCATTACTGGGAGGCCATACCTGGGCAGAATATCTTCCAGCAGCTTCTTCACCACCATTAGTGCTGTCTCATGCTTGGTGGGAAATGCTTCAACTCATCCTGAAAAACTATCTTTAAAAACTAACACATATTGAGAGATCCAACATGGCGGCGGGCGCGGAGAGATCAAGTCTCTGACCTCTTCAGCTGTGCGGGCATAGGGAGTCGTAAACAGTCTAAATTCTGTTTGCTCAGGATCACTAGGCAATGCTGAGCTGATGTGGATCTGGGGCGAACAGTCTGGGCCTCTCAGAACACACACTGAGCCCGGATCGGCTGAATTCAAGCTCCCGTTCGCCTGCTTCCTGCAGACAAACAGCTGTGACTCAGCACTAATCCATCCTGCTGAAACAACTGGTCAGCCCTTCTGATCCTACGGAGGTAAATGCCTACCGAGCCTTCATAGGTAGTGGCCACAGGTTTGAAACGGGGCTTGGGAGAGACAGTAACAACTCACCCGTTGCATTGGTCACCCGGCAAAGGGAAACGAACTGTCACCATTTGCAAGAGATACCACCATCGCAGAGAACTGACGTCACCAGACTGCAGCAGAGGAGATAACTTCATTGAAACCTGCGGCTACAGTTGTGTAATCTCCTAGCCTTCCCTCTCCACACATCGGGGAATCCTTAAGGGCCCTTCCCAGCTCTCCCTTGAGCCAGACTGAGGGAATCAGAAGTGGCGCGGAACTCCCGGCTACCACTCCCACCAATGCTGACAACTGAGGTCTCTTGCACCAGCTACCGGGGGCGTGGTTACCAGAGGGAAGTAAAATTCTCTGAGGATTCTCAGCCCCAAGCTCTACAAACTTAGGGTCTGAGGGAATGGCAAACAGGGAGAGTGTGCCCAGTCGTTCATGAAAGCAGGGCTCCCGGGAGCAGCAGACCTGGCGTGTAGCCAGTATTGTGGTGAGTGTCACCGGTGAGAGGGGCCTGGCTAAAGGAAAAGTGGGGAAGTGACTAGACACAAGAGGAGGCCCTAGGCACTCAGGATTGGAGACTCGCCCAGTCTGGGAAGAGGAACTGCTGCACAGTGATTGGTTCCCGCGTATTGACAGGAGAAGCTTGGCCTGGTGGGCACAGCTCCACATACTGGAAGAGAAGTTAATCAAACTCTAAGACTGCATTTATTAGGTTTTTTTTTCTTTTTTTTTTTTTGATTTGGGATTTTTTTCATTTTCATTTTTCTTTCTTGTTGTTTTTTAATTTTTTTTAATTTTTTTTCTTATTTTAATTTTCATTTTTTTATTATTTAAAAATTTTTTTCTTTTTTTTATTTCCTATTTTTTTCTTCTTTTGTCTATTCATTTCTTTTCAATTTTCTTATTCCCCCTTCCTTGAATTCTACCTGCTTACTCTCATTCTCTTTAGTGAATTCTTCCCTTCCCTTCTAATACCTTTCCTCCCAAGCATCAAATAAATTTATAGGAGTAAACAGTAACTCAGCAGTCAAACAGAACAAGAAGTAACATGAGCAGCATCAAAAAGCAAGGAAGAAAAGGAGTACAAACAATGCAGGACAGCCTAAATATTCAGGAGGACCTAGAGTCATCAGAAAAATGGTCATATAAAGAACTCAAGGAACACCTTAGACAGATGGAATGGAACCTTAAAGAGTATGTGAGACAGCAAATTCAAACAGTGAAAGAACACATTGAAGACGAATTACATAAACAGATAAAAGAAGAAGTTAAGCATCTTTATCAGGAGATAGAGATTATACAAAAAATCAAACAATAATTCTAAAAATGAAGGAAATGATAAACCAAATTAAAAACTCAATTGAGAGTATTAGTAACAGAGTGAAGCAAGTAGAAGCCAGAACGTCAGATAATGAAGACAAAATATATCATCTTGAAAAGAGTCTAGCCAACTCAGAAAGGCAGGTAAAATATCACGAGAAAAACATCCAAGAGATATGGGATAACATAAAAAAACCAAACTTAAGAGTCATCGGGATAGAGGAAGGTATAGAGATTCAAACCAAGGGAATGAGTAACCTGCTGAATGAAATAATTACAGAAAACTTTCCAGAAATAAAAAAGGAAACAGATATACAAATTGTAGATGCATACAGGACACCGAGCACACAAAATCACAGTGGACCAACACCAAGACACATTGTTATGAAGATATCCAATAGACAGAACAAAGAGAAAATGTTAAAAGCTACAAGAGAAAGGAGACAGATTACATTCAGGGGTAAACCAATAAGGTTAACAACGGATTTTTTATCACAGACACTGAAAGCAAGAAGGTCATGGAACAATGTATTTCAAACACTGAAAGACAATGGATGCCAACCAAGAATTCTGTATCCAGCAAAATTAAGCTTCAGGTATGACAACGAAATAAAAATCTTTCATGATAAACAAAAGTTAAAAGAATTTGCAGCCAAAAAACCATCATTGCAAAGCATCTTGAGCAAAACACTACACGAGGAATAAATGAAAAACAATAACCAAAACCATCAGTGGGAAGTGCCTCGGTAAAGACAGAAGGAGGGGGGAGAGATAATCATGGAGAAACAAACTAAATTAAAAAAAGGATAAATAATCAAACATGGCTGGAAGTACAAACCATATATCAATAGTAACTCTAAATGTTAATGGCTTAAACTCTCCAATAAAGCGACATAGGCTGGTATCATGGATTAAAAAAAAATCCAACAATATGCTGCCTCCAGGAGACACATCTGATTGGAAAAGACATACACAGGCTGAAGGTGAAAGGATGGGAAAAAATATACCACGCACACGGTCCTCGTAAGCAAGCAGGGGTGGCCATCCTCATATCGAATAAAATCGACTTCAAGACTAAGTTAATCAAAAGGGATAAGGAAGGACATTATATACTGTTAAAAGGAACCATTCACCAATAAGACATAACAATTATCAATATTTATGAACCAAATAATGGTGCTGCGACATTCATAAAACAAATTCTCCTCAAGTTCAAGAATCAAATAGACCACAACACAATAATTATGGGTGACTTCAACACACCTCTCTCACCATTGGACAGATCCTCCAAATAAAAGTTGAATAAAGAAACTATAGAACTCAATACCACAATCAATAACCATGTTTTCCTGGTTTTACCTCAGTGAAATCCACTTCCCAATAGGCTCCAGGCTTATTACCTCTCTGTCACGATCCTAGGTTGTCCTTACACCGGGTTGCATTTGTCAGCTGACAAGCTTTGCAACTAGCTTCAATCTGATCAATCTTAGAATTTGCATCTTTCATCTTTATTTTGGTGTCTTACCTGATCTTGCATTTTTTTAGTGCCCATGTGAGTGCTCCGGTGCATTCTTAGTAATAGCTGTTCTCTCATTCTTTCAGGCAGTATGATTGTCTTCTGTTGCCTGGTACCACCCCTGCCCCAAAGGGCAGTGGGACATGGGCAATTTATTAATCCAGACCAGGTCTTCTTTAGTATATTGGGGATGGTCTGGTAGCTGTCTGGGTCCTGGGTCTGGAAGGTTGGTTACTAAGACAGGATCCTTGTGAAGGGCAACATCCTGGGACATATTGTCAGCCAGGTTATTATCTCTGGCTACAGGCTCTTTAGACTTCTGATGCCCTGGACAGTGGATAATGGCTAGTTTCTTTGGCAGCCACAGGGCAGCAATTAGGGCTAATATTTCTTCTTCGTTTTTAATAGTTTTCCATTCTGTGGTTAGGAGCCCCCTTTCCTTACAGATCTATCCATGTATGTGGGCTGTGGCAAATGTAGAGCGGCTGTCAGTATACCCAGTCAGTTTCTTGTCTTTACCCAGCGTTAATGCTTGGGTCAGTGCCACTAACTCGGCTCTCTGGGCAGAGGTCCCAGCTGGCAGGGGCTCAGCCCAGAAAACCTCTGTCTCAGTTACTACCACCGCACCACATACCTCTCACCATTTCGGATAAAGCTTCTTCCATCCATGAACCACAAGAGGTCAGCATCATGCAAAGGCTGATCCATAAGGTCCTCAAATGCCTTGAGCCTGAGCTAAAATTCCTGCACAATCATGCAGAGATGCCTCCAGGTCAGGGTCCAGTAGCAGGGTCCTGGGGTTGAGTGCTAAGGGTGTCTGGATGTTGATTCTGAGGGGGTTAAGTAGCAAACCCTGGGAGTGAGTCTGACGTTGCTGAGCCATCAATCCTGTGATTGCCTCAGCACCCCTTGAACTGCGTGGGGTGTGGTAATGTACAGTTCTTGTTCCATGGTCAGCTTATCTGTGTCTTTCACTATCCAGGCACTGGCTGCAATCATCCTTAGACAAGGTGGCCATCCAGCTGCCACAGGATCTAGTCTCTTCAACAGATACTCCACTGGCCTCTTCCATGGGCCAAGATACTGAGTCAGGACTCCCTTGGCAACTCCCTTGTGTTCATCAGTGTACAGGTAAAAAGGTTTAGTAATATCAGGGAGTCCAAGGCAGGGGCTGACAGCAAGGCAGTCTTAATTTGGTTAAAAGACTGATCCATTTTCTCAGTTAACCAATACTGTTGTCCTTCCTTACTGGCTTCACAGAGGGGCTTGGCAAGCTCAGCAAGCTAGGGATCCACAATGTACAGAAACCTGCTGACCCCAGACATTCCCTCACCTGACGTGAGGTCTGGGGCCTTGGAATTTTTAGCACAGTCTCTTTTCTAGCTTGTGTGAGCCACCGTTGTCCCTCCTTTAGAAGTAGCCCAGGTAAGTTACCTCTGGCTTATAGATTTTAGCTGAAGCACAATACCCCATGCCTCCCAGGGTTCTGAGTAAGGCCTTAGTTCCCTGCATGCATTCCATTCTAGTCCTGGTGGCAATCAGCAAGTCATCAACATACTGCAAAAGGGTTAAGTTAGGGTGCTGTGTTCTGAACTCACCCAAGTCCTCATGTAGCACCTCATTGAAGATTGTTGGAGAGTTCTTGAATCCTTGTGGGAGTCTGGTCCAGGTTAGTTGTCCACTGATGCCTCTCTCAACATCCGTCCACTCAAAGGCAAACAATTTCTGGCTTTGGGTGCCAGGAGCAAGCTAAAGAAAGCATCTTTCAAGTCCAGGATGGTATACCACTGCCAGTCTGGTGGTAGTGCATTCAGGAGGGTGTATGGGTTGGGGACAGTTGGGTGGATGTCCATCACCCTCTTGTTACTTCCCTCAGGTCTTGTACTGGCTGATAGTCATCTGAAAGGGGCTTGCTCACTGGCAGCAAAGGAGTGTTCCAGGTCGACTGACAGGGCCTCAGCACCCCCAATTTCAACAGACGTTAGATGTGGGGTGTTATCCCCACTCTGGCTTCCATGGACATGGGGTACTGTCGAACCCTGACTGGGTCTGCCCCAGGTTTTAACTCAATAAAAATTGCAGGCCTGTGCTCTGCCAGTCCCAACCCTGGGGTCTCTGCCCAAGCCTCAGGGTAGGATTGCAGCCAGTAATCTATGTTCTCATCAATGGGTGTTGGCTGCTGGAGAAGCTGGTATTCATCCTCCAGGGCAAGAGTTAATACCTGGATGGGGCGTCCTAGAGAGTCTGATACTGAGATGCCCTCAGGTCGGAAGTGAATCTGAGCCCCAATTTTGGTAAGCAAGTGTCTTCCCAATAAGGGGTAAGGGCATTCTGGAATCACCATGAATGAGTGGGATACCTGGCCCATGCCTAGGTCCACTGTCCTTCAGGTAGTCCATGAATATTGGCTCATTCCAGTAGCTCCCTGTACCAAGGATGACTTTCCTGATAACTTTCCCTGAGGGTTCAATAGGACTGAATTCTGAGCTCCAGTATCCACCAGAAAGTCTATGGGAGTCCCCTCCACCTTAAGAGTTACCCTGGGTTCGAGGAGGGGAGCTGAACCTCACCCCCCATCACTATCTGGGTTATTCATAGTTAGGACTGGGCGAGCGTGTCTCCCTTCTCCTTGGCTCCTAAGCTTTTGGGGACAGTCCTTGAGCCAGTGCCCTCTTTCCTTGCAATAGGCACACTGGTTATTTTGCAGATCCCACCTCCCTCTAGCAGGGCTCCTCTTCCCTCTGAGGGTCCTCTGGTGGTGGTGTGGGTGTTGCTGCTGCTTATTGCTGTTAGCAGGACTCGGGTCATCTCCTTAGTTGCCTTCACTTGTCTGTCTTCTGGCAAGTCCTGCTTGTTGTACACTTTCTGGGCTATGGCTAGCAAGTCCTGCAAAGTTTTCCTTTCCAAATTGTCCAGCTTCTGTAACTTTCTTCTAATGTCTGGTGCTGACTGGTTTACAAAAGCCATTCCTACTGCCGCTAGGTTTTCTTCCATTTCTGGATTGAGGAGGGTGTACTGTCTAAAGGCCTCCAGTAACTTCTCTAAATACCAGGCTGGAGATTCCTCTTTACCCTGATGAACTCTATACCTGGGCCAAACTGGTAGGTTTTGGAGCTGCCTATTGGAGACCTGCCATTAGAGTCTGGTGGTAGACCTGGAGCCTCTCTCTACCTTCAGCCATATTGTATTCCCATTGGTCCTGGTCTGGTGGCTCTGGGGAAAGTTGCTGTTAATTATATCCGGATTTGTTGTGGGTCACCCACCATCTCCGGGGACCAGTTTCCGAGCCTCCATCTGGGTGTGCTCCCTCTCCTCCATCATTAAGAGAGCGCGGAACAACTGTGGACAGTCATCCCAGGTGGGCTGGTGGGTAAGAGAACGCTATCCAAGAGAGAGATTAAGTCTGATGGTTCTCTGGGAACCTAGCGTTCTGGTTTCTCCAGTTACACAAATCACTAGAGGCAAAGGGCCAGTAGTAAAGGGCTGAATCCCTGCCTCCTCTGGGGGTCCTGCCACCCGGAAAGGCAAGACCTTGGAGTCTACCCACCCCACTGGTGCCAGGGCCTGAGTCCACCCAGTGTGGCCGAGGGTTCCAGCCACCAGCCCCTCAGCTGGTGCTGATGTCTTTCCTCCACCACCTACACCACTGTCAGGGGCAGGGGTAGGAATGGGACAAGGATCAGGAACGAAAGGGTTGTTAGGAATGGGAAGGGGTGCCTGGTAAGGTGTCAGAGACAGGAGTTCCTCCTCCATGCTGCTCTGCAGAATTGGGTAAAGGGGTTCTGGGGCAGAAGTATAGGGCGGGGGCACTGACCGTCACAGCACGTTGTCTCCTTAAGTGCCAGCCCTTAAAGAATTGCTTTCTAAAAAAGGAGCAAGCAGGGGGAGGGTTCCAAACAAAGTCCTGCCAGACCAGGATCTAGGGCACCTGGTCCAGGTGTCCAGAGCTACCTGGGAGAAAAACTTGGGTTTTAACAAGAAGTATAGTTTCTGAGTCAAAAGTGCCACTAGGTGGCCATCCAACACCAAAAGTAGGCCATTCAGAAGTACAAAGAGTCTGAAGTTTTCTTTTCTTTACTACAACACTCTAATTTCCCACTCTTTCCTTAACCTCATCAAAATGAGACACCAGCAAAGAAAGGGGGGTTAGTCTGAGTCTGTCCCATTTCATCTGGCGTCAGTCCAACGTCCAAGGTAAAACAATGTCGTCACACTTAACAAAAACACAGACAAAATGCCAAAACACAGATTCCCTTTTCAGATTGCAGACAAAAATGGATGTAGGGTTCTGACCCCAAGCCAAATGGCCAGAGCAACTGGCCTTCCCCTAAAATCAGAAGAACAGATTGGGGGAGTATCCCCCTCTGATTGAGTCAGATGACTCTCTGATGGGGTCTGGGACATCTCCCAGGGGCCCCAGCTGGTGACCCTCCAGCACATGCCTGGAGGCCAATTGCCAGCCCAGAATACAGGTTCTACAGGCCATAGTCAGAACAAAGATAGACAACAGAAATGACAAGACTCATGGTGTTAGACTCTCCAGTTCAGGGGTCTTGGGGCCTGGGGGATCCTGGATCAGCCCCCAGATGTAATGCCAGATTCGTCAGACCCCAATAGACTTCCAGGAGCTGAATCCAATGCAATCATACAACAGTCTTTATTGCAAGCTTGAGCCTGGATGCACAACCATTTCTGATGCAGTGGTCCCGAGGAGTGAGTCCCGGTCCTTTGTTCAGTGAGATTTTATAGGTTTTGGAGAGATACTCTATGCATCACAACATCACACAGCAAATCATTCCACACCACAGGAAAATCAAACAACAACTCTTAGCATTGATTAGCACATTCACTGGCAGTAACAAGTTGGATAAGGGTGTTTGGTCAGTACAAGAGAGGGATTCGTTTGAACATATTGGTGTAAGCCACGAGGGGTTTACGTGCTAAACTACATGGTTTCCTAACATGTTATCAACCATCATAAACTACTGGGGGGTCATCTGGAATCCCAGGTATTTTCAAACCTGTCTCATGCTGATTAGTGATTGCTAGGGGGTTGCTAAGGGTCCTATCTAGCCTGAGTCCAGGACACCTGGCACCAAAGGTCTCTCCTGTTATTTACAGACACACAACTCAGCAGGATGGGTAGGTACCTAGAAGCTCTCTGTGGGTTTTCCAAGTACAAGGGTCATACCCCCTTCCTTTGGTCAGGCCTTGAGGTAGAAGCTGCTGTTATTTATTTATTTTTTCTTCAAAAAATAGTCACATCAGTTTCTCACCTCTATTGTGTAAGTATAGCAGAACAACAAAAGAGGATTTTTAAAAAAATGTCTTTAACCCAGTGCTGACAGTCTGAGCGCTGCTTCTCAGCCTGGCCCCTGGCAGGTGCACATCATTCTGCTGTGGGTTAAGGACGTCAGTCCTGGTGATGTTGTAGTTATCAGGGACGAGTTCTGCTGCCTCAAATGTTGAAGTTTGAACATTAGAGAAGCACCAAGCATTAAAACAGGTTGTGGCTCAGTGCTAGAGCGCTCACCTCACACATGCAAGACCCGAGGGTTGATCCTTAGCACCACATAAAAATAAATAAATTAATAAATAAAAAGTTATAAAAAAATAGTAACATGGGCTGGAGTTGTGACTCAGTGGCAGAGCACTTCCCTGGCATGTGTGAGGCACTGGATTCAATCCTCAGCACTATACAGAAATAATAAATAAATAAATAAATAAATGAAGGTATTATGTCCATCTACAGCTAATAAATAGATAAAGCTTGGGTGAGGGCACCATGCAAGACTAGAGGGCAGGGGAGGGAAGGGAGAGGATCACTCAGGGCTGGGTTGGAGCATGTCCCATGTTACCTGCCAGGCCTCAAGTTTCAGGCTGCTAAGGGGACTCAGGTGAGTGACAGGGTTGTGTTCCCCATAGGGGGAAGTTAGGGCACAGAGGCCAGCCAGTTGCGCTCCTGTGCCCCAGGTGAGTAGATGCTCAGAGAGGGACCTGGGGGCTCCTTGCTTGGGCCCACCAGGAGGCTCCCCTAAGTGCCCCTTGAACATCCCTTTGTCTCCTGGTCTTCACACAGAGGCTTCCTTCACTTTCCCTCCCACTTTACCCTGGCTCACACAGGTCTCCTGCTCCTTGGGTCCCTCATCACCATCAGTCGGGTAGGTCCCTTGCATGGGCACCTGTCTCGAGTCCTGGCTGTCGCCCCTCCGTGGATCCACCCAATGCCCCGCTGTGCCCTCCCATCTCCCTCCTTCTGGGCCCCTTCCCTTGCCAGGCCTCCTTTGACAGGTCCCTGGCCCTGGATTCTCATCTGAGCCAAAGGGCACCTTATGGGAAACAGCCCTGTCCCTTGCCTGGGCCCCTTGCTCTCCCTGGGTGCTTGGTCCTGCACCAGGAACCCTGAAACCTGGAGGTGGACCTGGGTCTGGAGCCTGACTGCCCCCTGCTGGATCCCTGCCTTCCCTCCCAAGTCTTGTCCACTATCCTGGACCCCTGCCCAAGCCCTGGCCCCTGGCTCCAGGTTCTCTGGTCTCGCTCCTTGCTTGAGCCTCTGGTGGCCCTTCTTGCTCCATGATTTCTGGGCTTTGCCTGAGGAACCCTCCCTGGGGCTGCTTGCCTGCTCCCTTGGCTTCCATGGACTGCAGTACCCTAGTGCAGACCCGCCTTCCCACCCTTGCCCTTTCCTGCTCTCCACTGGCCTGGGCCCTCCTCCAGGTCCGCAGCCTGGGCTCTTTACTGGGGTCCTGGCCCCCACCCCACCCACACCCTTCCTGTGGCCCTTTAGGGTGTGCCCTCCTTCGGTCCTCCTGTCCTTTCTGTCTCTTGCAGCTTTCCTGATCCCCTTCCCAGGATGCTCACCAGGGCCAGGGGACTTGACCTGTCCTCTTAGCCCTTCAGGTTCCCTTGTAAAAAGGTAGCTCTGCCCCTTGCCTGGGCCCTTTGGCCTCCCTCAGCCTGGGCCCTGCACCCCAACCCTGACACCCTGCAGAAGACCTGGACCTTGAGCCCTCCTCCCCCTATGCCGCCTGGTCCCCTTCTCCCCTCCCTCCCCTCCCCAGCCATGTTTCTTTTCATTCACCCAGGCCCAGGTGCTAGCACTTGGCTCTCCATAACTGGGCCCAGTTCCTTGCTTGAGCCCCTGGCCGCCCTTCTCAAGGACCCTATCCCTATCTTTTGATTTCAGGCCCCTTTTTCCAGCCTCCTCCTCTGCCTCTCCAGTCGGTTCCCCGCATGCTCTGTTTCCCTGGACAGCCACATGATTGGGTGTGACTTCTGAGGTCAGCTACAGGACAGAACACAATGAAAAGCTGCAGTTCATACCATACTGAATGAGTTGCTCCTTTTCCTAGGCCAGGGACACACCTTGGCATGGTAGGGAAGCTGAAGCTATGGCAGTCTGTCTGTCAACCTGGGGATCATTGACTCTTAGGAGATCTGGTCAAGAGCCCCACATTCCCACAGGCCTCAACACAGATAATTTTCCTCCACTGAGCTGCACTGAGCTGCAGAGATGTGAATTTTCCAGTAAGCCAACAGCTCACTGGGCTTACACAGAGCAGGGAGCTGTCTTTGTGGAATGAAGGTAGTGCACTAACAGAATGTGTTGTTACACAGAAGCAGGGAGTTAAGATGGACCAGCACCGAGTTCAAGATGCTAGCAACCTGTAGCCAATGGCTAAAACCTCTCATGAGCTCTAGTCACCTCAAGAAGATGCAAGCACTACCATAAATGGGACACAATGAGCCCTGAACATCCCAGGAGGTGCCAGAGCCTGGGCAATTGGACAGACACCATTTAGCTGTCTCCTGGAGCCCAGGATCCTCAGAATCTGCTAAAAACCGAGGCTCTCATTCCAGAGAAACCCAGGAAGGAAAGGAACCCCATCTTGAGGATGCCTTGCAGTACAATGCCCTTCAGCCAAAGCCCTAGAAACACACCACTGGGGACCCTCATACTGTCCCTGTGGACTCATGCACTGGGACTGTGCCCTGAATGCCTAGGCACCTTGAAGTCTTGGCTGTGCTGATCATCCTTGTTTTGTTCTTTCTCTCTGGAATGATTTAAAGGTTCTTGAATAAAAAAAGAAAAAACTTTTTGTGTAATAAATTTGTTAATTAATAAATTTGTTAAAATTTGTTAATTTTAGATGGACTGAGAATTCTCATAGTTTCAAATCTGGTTGAATTTTTCATGATGATTAAAGCCTTTTCTTTATCCACTGTTTGCCTATTGATTATGAGGGGGTGAGTAGAGTGTCAGGATGGGAAGCTGTATAGGTAGGTCTGTGGCAGGAAGGAGACTATTATCCAGGTCAGAGCTGTGGGATGAACCCAATGCCATCTCTGGAGATATGAGGGTAGTGTGCTAACAGAATTATATTTGGGTGGCCACTTGCTGGTGTTTCGTCAAAACTGAATGTGACCTTCTGGAAGAGGAGAGAAAATCAGCATCAATAAACATCCTTTAAATGGTCTACAGTTAATTTCTTATTGACTAAGAAAGGACATCAAAATGAAATCTCTAGTCTTGGGCCTTCTGAGTTGACAATCATGGGCTCCAAGACATCAGCTCTAGGTCAGACATGTCCAGACAGTGACAGAATTCTGCCCTGGTGGGCTATGTCCACTGTAAGAGACTTCATAGATTTTCCTTCAAGATCCACCAAAACTGAAGGCTTCTGGGTGGGGTCACATGCCTAATGTCAGTTTGCTCAGGTGGCTTTAGCAAAGTATCATCAGCAGGGTGTCATGATGTACCAGGAGTCCAAGCTACACAGGAGGCTCAGACAGGAGCATTGCTTGAGCTCAGGACTTTGATGTCACCGTGGGCAACAGAACAAGATCCCATCTCAAAAAATAAAAAGGTAAATTACTATACACTGGGCTGAGCTTGAAGGCATGTAATGCCTTCATTAGCGTGGACATGGACTTTTAAACTTTCCTGTTCCTGAAACCCAGTAGGTTTTAGCTTGAAGGGATTTGTATTTAGAGGGCCTCAGGTGCTACGTCTTACTGAACAGTGGGATCAGACCTGTTTGCCTTGTTTTTCTCATCAGCTAAATTGAGTGTCAATGGTCCATGGCGTGGAATGGGAAAAGAGGTCAAGGAGGAGTTGGAGTGTTTTTGTGGTTCAGATATACAGACAGGATTCCAATGGGATCATTCTTTCTTCTAAAATCCTGAAGTCTAAATCAGCCTTTCTTCCTGTCCCTCCCTCATGGATTTTCTTGAACCTTAGGGACAACTAGAGGATTAGCCTCCACAATAAAGAAAGGAAGCTAGGTGCAGTGACTCAGGTCTGCAATCCCAGGGATTTGGAGTCTGAAGCAGGAGGAAAACAAGTTCAAGGCCCGAGACGGTAAATAAAAAGTCCTTCTCTCTCTCTCTCTCTCTCTCTCTCTCTCTCTCTCTCTCTCTCTCTCACACACACACACACACACACACACACACACACTGGAGATGTAGTTGAGTATAGAGATGTATGAAGCTCTTGGTTCAATCACCTGCACCACTAATGGGAAAAACACCCCCAAAGTGTCATGACCACATATGTCACTATGCAAAGATTCCAGACCTTGTGAAATGTTATATTTTACAAATGTACTAGTACAAAAGGACATCTTTTCATTTTTGAGAACCTTTCATTGCTTTTCACACACACACACACACACACCATGCCTACCAAAATAATAGGCATTATAATAATGTTATTTCCTTTGGTTACATTTACATAAAACAAAATCAGAACTCTCTGAAAATGTTTATACAACGTATGCTTTCAACTATTGAAAGTGATGGGATGAAATACATAGCATAGCACATGATAATTTTTTTTTAGTTACACATGACAGTACAATGATCTTGACATATCATACATTTGAATCAGATGGGATATAATTTCTCATTTTTCTGAGTGTACACATTGCAGAATTAAAATTTTAATATGGGAAAAAATAACTAATACAAAAAAACCCCTGACATTTAAATGTTTTTCCCCCCTCTTTGGAAATTGGGATTGAACCTGGGGCACTTTAACACTAAGCTACATCTCCTGCTGTTTTTATATTTAAAGAGAGAGAGAGTCTCACTAAGTTGCTTGGGTGCTTGTGATCCTCTTGCCTCAGCCTCCTGAGTAGCTGGAATTACAGAAAGCTTAGGGGATGATAATGGGCAATCGCATAGAGGTAGTACACATTGCTGTTCGACTTTCTCAATCACAAACTCTATTTCAAAGTATTACATTTAGATGAATGGTGATTTAAAAAAATATATAGGGCATGACACCCCTTAGAGATTATGTTTACATTTTTTTCTATATGGTATTATTTTTCTGAAATACAATCAAAGTCTCATGATCTTGAATTAAAACTGATCCATGAAGAAATCTCTGAGGGATATGTTTGAGAGAAAAAAGTCACAGTTTGTTTTTCACTGTCACAATGATCCAAGGAGAAGTCATTTTTATCATTATAATTCTAAGAACATACACAAAACTATAGACTCCTGCACAAACTTGCATCTTAACAATGCATTTGGGCCAAGTGAACTCTGCTTTGGAGGGGTTTATAATTTGGCCCCTCTAGAGACAGAGCCACAGCTGCTGCTAACACAAATCACTAGGATAGCAGGCAGGGCTCACCCATCCACTAGGCAAAGTGTCTAGGGCCTTGAAATACTCTAGGGTCCTACAAAATTATTTTAATTTCTTTTGAAACTGAAAGAAAAATAATTATCATGCATAATATAACATCTGATTTATGATATCAACATATTTTCATAAAACCATAGTGTTAGACAATAATTTTTAATTTAATGTATTGATGGAGGGTTCAGTTCAGGAATGAGTACCTTAAGCAAAAGTATGCCAAGGGTCAGGATGGGTCTCTGCAAGGGCCAGAGGGCCACAGTATGTGTTCCAATTCCCCAGGCTCAGGAAGGCTCAGCCTTGACAAGTAGCACAGAGGGAGGCCAAGTGCTTTGGTCTAAGCTGGTGAATGCACCAAGAAGAGAAGGAGGGATCTCCTGACTTGACCTCCACTTAACTTTACTATGACATGTTTACTTGTCTTAAATAATGTTTATTTTATTTAAAAGTTTGTGGTTAAATAATCTTTAGAAACTTTTTCATCCATTCATAATTTAATAAAGCTCTTATATAATTATTTTGATATCATTTGCATCCATTTTGCAAACTAAAATCTAACAATATTTTTGTAGTTCTTGTTACTCTTAGTAAATATATTGCTACAATATTCCTTACTTAAATTTCATTTCACTAGAATAATTTACAGGAGGACAAAAAAGAGAATGAAACTGGAAGATGTGAGATTAGAGAATTCATTTTATCAAATATTTTTTTTAATTAAAGGAGGGTGTGTGCCTAGGAGTGCTCTGTGGTTTGTACACAAAATGTATAAAATTGTGTAGCATTTTAATGTCAGATTCATGGGACCCCAATAGACCTCCAGGAGCCAAATCCGATGCAATCACACAAGAGTCTTTATTGCAAGCTTGAGCCTGACTCACAACCATTCCTAACACAGTGGTCCCAGGGAATGAGTCCCAGTCCTTTGTTCAGTGAGATTTTATAGGTTTGGGGGGGATACTCTATGCATCACAACATCACACAGCAAATCATTCCATACCTCGGGAAAATCAAACAACAACTCTTAACATTGATTAGCACATTCACAGGTGGGAACAAGTTGGATGAGGGTGATCTGTTAGTACAAGATGGGGTGTACGTGCTAAACTACATGGTTTCCCAACATATTATCGACCTCCATAAACTACTGGGGGCAGGGGTCTTTTGGTATCCCAGGTATTTTCCCTGTCTCATGATGATTGGTGGTTGCTAGGGGGTTGCTAAGGGTCTTCACCTAGCCTAACTGACTCAGGGACACCTGGCGCCCCAGATCTTACCTGTTATTTGTAGACAAACAACTCAGCAGGGTAGGTATATGTCTAGGAGTGCTCTGCAGGTTTTTCTAAGGACAAGGGTCAGGCTCCCTTCCTTAGAACAGCTCTTGAGGTAGAAGCTGCTATTATTTATTTATTTTCAAAAATGGAGTCACATCAGTTTCTCAGCATCATTATCTTTGTTTAGAGATTTAAAATCCATATGATTCCACGTCAACAGGAGGCATGTTTTAAATACTATAAAAATTTACATGTATATAAAATTCCTTAATGCTCTCTACCTCTTGGAATTACAAGGGCATTTAATATGTCCTAGAACCTCTATGCTATCTATTCCCTCCTGGATTCTAAGGGTTGCCTTATTTCTAACTAAGTGGATCATTTTTATCTTGAACTATGAAAGAACACTATTTTTTCCTAATAGACTTTCTTGTTTTTGCGAATGAATCTGTGGAATAAATTCCTAAAAATGGAATTCCTATATCAAAACAGTGTATTTAAAATTGTTAAAACACATGCCTAGGTTGCATGTTCAAGGAGCCTACCAAATTCATTCAAACAACAGTATTGAGGAATGTCTTTCTGCCAACATTATTTAAAAATATTTTCTTAGTTGTACATAGACACAATATCTTTATTTTGTTTATTTGTTTTATGTGCTGCTGAGGATCGAACCCTGTGCTTCACATGTGCAAGGCAAATGCTCTAACACTGAGCCACAACCCAGTCCTCTGCCAATATTTTAAAACATGGGTTATAAGGAAAATTCCTTCTTCTTTTTCATATATCAAGAATAAAATCCAAGGTCTCAGGCATGCTAGGTGAGTGCTCCACCACTGACCTACATCCCTGGACCCTGTATTGAAAGTCTTCAAGTCTTTCTATTATGCTATTGAAAAGTGTATTTGTTTTAATTTCCTGGTGTCTAATATCAGTGAGGCTAGGCTCATCTTTGCTACTGAAGAAGCTAGTCGTGTTATGTATTTGTGGAAATTTGAGAAGAGTTCCATAATTTTCATTACTATTCTAATTGATTTGGGGTGAATGACATTAATAGTATCTAATTATCAATAATTAGTACTTACAAAAGCTTAAAGCATTGCATCACATACTTTATGTCTTCTCTGCCTCATTCACATCCAATTTTTTTTGGTCCCTAATACTCATCTCAATTTGTTCTCTTGCTGAATCTTCAATTATGATTTCAAATAATTCACCTCAAAACATCTCTTTATGGCTCCACTTCGCACCATAACAGTCAAGAACTCGGAGTACCCAGTGTCATCTGAACTCTCCTCTCCAGATTCCAGGTCCACACTGCCCCCAATAGCATTACTTTTCTGCTCCAGGAGAAACATTCATGTAGTTTTAGGCAAGAAGATGTCAGCAGTCAGAACTGGGTGAAAGTTGGTGGAAGGACATCACTGAACATAGCTCTAGATTGCCAGAAGAAAAGGTAGCAGAAGAAGATTCAGGAAGAAGAAACTAACTGGATGTCCAGGAAGAAGCAAGTGCCTGGAGCTGCATTGGCAATAGAAGTCACAGCAGTCATCCTAGCCTTGCAGTGAGCTCAGTGAGCTTGGGATCTATCAAAGTTGTGTGCAGTATCTGAAAAACAGAGAGGGGGTTGGGAGAAAGAAGAAAGAAAGAGAGGGTGGAGGAAGGGGAAAGGAAAGAGAAGGAGGCAGAAAGGAAACCTTTTGGTCTGAAGCAAGAATGCTCAACTGAGATTGCATGCAAAAAACTCAGGGTGAAATTTCAACTGAGGAGGCCAATACCAAGAACAAAGACAAACAGAACTGTCAATCCAAAGGACTGGACCTTCTATACTTGGACTTAAAAACCAAGGGAACTGCCATCTCCCGTGTTCACTCAAAACCAAACTGCTTCATTCTCCTATACACTACAGGGTGTAAAGTTTCTGATGCAATTTGAAGTCATCCCTCACTTTCCTTCTTAGTCAAATAGATGCTATAAAGCACAGTTTTTTGAATCCACTTTCTCCCCCGAATTACATATTAGAAGACCTTAGCACATTCGAGCATAACAGAATTATTTGCTATATATTCATAAAAATTAATTTATCTACTGTTTTTTTCCTCAGCTATTTCACTGGAACAAAAATTTAGCTACATTTTGACATTTTGTATAATATCAATGAGAAACAGTTTTCTAGCTCCCTGAATAATAAATTGATTGTAAAGATAAATTCTGCCATGTGGGTCAGGAGAGTACAGGCTTGTAATCTCAGTGACCTAGAAGGCTGACACAAGAGGACTGCAAATTCAAAACCAGGTATGCAGGTTGGCACACACCTGTAATCCCAGGGGCTGTGGAGGCTGAGAAAGGATTGTGAGGTCTAAGCCAGCCACAGCAAAGATGAAGTGCTACACAACTCAGTGAGACCCTGTCTGTAAATAAAATACAAAATAGGGCTGGGTATGTAGCTCAGTGGTTGAGTACCCCTAAGTTCAATTCTGACATGAAAAAAAATTCAAGAGATTGTTCAGCAACTTTATTAGATCATATCTCAAAACAAGAACTAAAAATTACTGGAGATACACCTTGTAAGGTTGTCAAAAACCAAAGTCCCATGATTTCAAGTTCAGAATTTAATAACACTAGGAAAAGTAAGGTCCAAGAAGGCCATCCTTAGTAGAGTTCCTTGGAGGCCCCCTGGCAGCAGGACCCTCTGGGTGGAGTATTCTGGAGGATCTATGCTAATGGGTGAATACCAAGGTCCATAGTTTGGAGGTCTAGATGCTGAGGTCCATTGAAAGGCCAAGCAGTGAGCGTAGTCAAGGGTTTAGAGGCAGCTGTGATCCACATTGGGCTGATGGCCTGTCCTGCCCTGGCTGGACTTTATCTTCTGTTCTGGCTTCTTAACCTCTTTGAATCTTGAATGCCTGGGCAGATTCTGAGCCCCAAGAAGCAGAAGATTGTAGGTTAGTTTGAAAGGAAGATAGACAGAGGTGGCAGTGAGTCAACTGCCGGGAGTCAGGGCACCCCTGAAATACTCTTGGGGATACTAGATAGCATGGTAACACAGGAAGATCATTTCTCATCTGGGTTCTCCAGGCTGCTGTGTATCTGCTTGGAGATGCGGTGCATGTAGAACACACAATAGGCCAGTGGCCTGCTACCCACCTCTACCCAGAAGATGCTGCTGATAAGCAGAGAAAGAACAATGAGGGAGGGTCCCCTTAGATTCAGAATTGACCCTCTTAGATCTGGATATGGTCTCTCACCACCCAGTGGTCTAAGCCTCCTCTTTCCCCAACATCCACAAGAGGAGTACACTACAACCAAGAATTTTACATTGACACAATTTTATTGAGAAAACAGAAGAAAAATGCACAGGAGCTCTGAAGCCTCCATGGTGGACTAGCAAACACAGCTTTACTTCTAGGTGATCCCTTCTAAAACACTCCTCCAAACATGGTTGCAGGGGAAATCTCAGTGCTCCTGGGTCCCAAAGGTTGCAGACTCAAGCAGCCTCAGGGAGTCTTGCGCAGAAGGGTGCGGATCCACTCCCAGCAGCCTTGGCTGCTCTCCTGGCCACTGGTGGGGCCAGAGGGAAGAGGATTCTTACAAGGGTCACCACCACCAGAGGTCTTGGGTTCTACATCTCTGGCACCAGAGCACATGGAACACAAGGGAGCCCCAGCAGGTGGCGGATGATGGAGCACCTTGGAGACCCCTGACTTTCCTGGGGGTGCCTGGGGCTTCTTCTGTGTTGCTGAAGCTGAGTCCACAACAGGAGGTTCTCTGTCGCGGCGCAAGGTACTGTGTGCTCTGGGAAAGTCACCTTTCCATGACCAATGCCAAAAACCACTTCCTTGGGTTGAGGAATGCAGGTCAATGTGGAAGTCTTGGAGGTCATAGAAAATATCTGGCTGTTGCATAGAGAAGGGCACCTGCAAGGGCCCAGGATATATGGAGCTCAGGGTTGGAGGCCTCTGGAGCCCTGGTGCCTGGTCTGCAGAATGCCAACCCTGTGGCACAACGCAGGGAAAGTGCTGCTCCATGATGTTGTGGGCCTCACACCAGGTACCACCAAGCATGTGGGACTCAGCAGGCAGCAGGTTTGGTGTTCTCACACTCCTCTGGCCTCCAGTGAGTTTCCAACCACAGACTGGGAGCCTGGGTGGAGCTTGTTTCAATCCTGAAAGGAAATCCCATTGCAAAGCTCAGTTAATGAGATGAACAACAACAACAATTATCTGGTAATCTCTGTAATAGGAAGTCCTACTCCATACAAGACACTGAAAACTAGACTTTTTTCTTCTGGCTTTAGCAGGGTTGTAATTCTTTTGCTTCCTGAACTCTGCCTATGTGGTAGAATACTTGTGACTAGGAGTACTTCCAAAAAGCAATTTAAAAATGGGAAATGAGTCTTGGGTTTCAGATCTGATTGTAAAATCTGATTGATCTATCACCTCATCCCTCAGTTTATCAAATTCATAAGTTGAGAAATGAATCCCCAATATGATAATAGGAGGACTTGGGGCTCTTTGGAATGAATCAGGCCATAATCCCTCATGAAATGTATTTATGGCTCATACTGGAGATTTTTTTTAAAAATATTTTACATATAACTGTCAGTTTAGAAGAAACTTCACCAACAGGATGAAGCTAGAAATCCATAATTAAAAAGAGAAGTGAAAATTCACAAATTTGTGGAAAGCAAAAAAACATTTAAAATAATATTCTGATCAAGGAAAAGAGCACAAGGGATAGAAAAAAAATACATAGATAACTAATAAAAACGGGAACTCACTATACCAAAGTTTAGAGTATGAAGAAGAAACAGTGACCAGGAAGGTGTATTAGTCAGGGTTCTGGAGAGGAACAGAATCAACAGTAAATGATTATAAACAGGGGATTGGTTAGACTGACTTACTTGACCAGAAGCTGGGTAGTCCCCAGTGGCCGTCTGCAGGCTGTAGAGCTGGAGGAACCAGTAGCTGCACAAGTGGCTGAAGCCCCCGAAACAAGAGAGATCAGCAGAGCTCCCCTAGTCTGAACAGAAGGCTTCCAGAAACTCCCTGGACAATCCCTGGCAGAGTTCACTTTGGAGGAGTGAAGAACAAGAGTCAGATATCCTCAAGTGATGGCAGCAGCAATCAAGAACCTGTTCTAGGAGAATCAAGCTTGCATCTGCTGCTGCTTCCTTGTCCTCCCACCTTTTATTCCATCCAAGCCTCCATCCTATTGGATGGTGCTGACCCACTTTAGGGAGGGTCTCCACTTCAGTTGTTATCCCACATGCCAGTCACTCCTAGACACACCCTTATTGATACACCCAAAAGTCCTTATTCATTGGCATGCCTTCATCCTATCAAGTTGAATGAATGCTTACATTAACAAAGACTCCCAAGACTGAATCTACAGGAACACCAGAACAATTCTACAACTATGACAGGGGTTAAATCAGTCATCAAACACAAGGCGAGGCTGAGGATGTATCTCATTGGTACAGACAACTTGCAGGAGGTCCTCCCTGGGTTCAGTGTCCACCACTGCAGGGAAAAAAAATCCCAGTAAGTGAAAGCTGTGGACATAATAGTTTCATCAGTGAATTTCATGAAAGATTTAGAGAAGCAGTTAGAGAAACATTGCCAACTACTCTCAGTCTCATTCAAAAAATTGAAGAGCAAAGGGAAAAAAAAAATTTAGAACTCTACTCCTAATTCTACCTGTGATTTATCCAAGTGGGTTCATAGAAAACTGTCAGTGTGAATTCAAAGAATATTTCAATTGTACTAATATTTCATATTTCTGTCAATAATGTATTTTATAATTGATGATAAAAATGTTGAGCATGAAATAAAGTATTAAATTCGAGACTGCCCTTCATTTCTGATTCTTCCTGATTGCATGTTCACTATTCAACTCTAAAAAATACAAATAAAAAGGAAAGCAGAAAACTGAAGTACTTCCTGAAGGGTGCATCAACATCTCTAACACTTATCTGGATTAGCAGTTTCTCTGTGAAAATCCTTTGCTTACCATGTTTTGCCTTTCCTGGAAAACTCTTTTTGAATCTGACAAAGTAAAATATCTGCCTGTGGTCTATCAAAGGTTTAAAAGTAAGACCTCTGGAATTCACTCTAGGAAATGGAGGGAAGGGTCCAAAAGTTCAGAGAACTCTGGGATTAATCTGGGTGGATGTTTGTCCCAGAACAATTACAGAAGTGAAATAAGTTTAAGAATACTTGTAATTAGCTTTGACCATACATTTATACCTGGCAGGATTAGCAGGCAAGTGAGAAACTGTCCAAAGGGGGCCCAGGACCAGTTCAATATCCATCAAAGAAACCCAGGCAGGACCCATACTGGCATCCAGGAAACCCGGCCTTCCTTTCTATATCTCCAAAACAAACACACAGTGAAAAACATTTTTTTCGATAATTTGATTATACCAGGAACAGAAATTTTCATGAAAATCCAAGAAAGCATAAATTTCTCACATGAGTACTAAATTGAGAAACTTTTAAATATATAGTTTTTTTTGTTGTAGTTAGAATACCTTTATTGTATCTATTCATATGTGCTTCTGAGGATCTAACACAGGGCCCCTGAGTGTGCCAGAGGGGTGCTCTACTGCTGATCCCTAACTCAACCCTGAGAAACATTTTTTTTTAACACCATTTCTTCCCAGAGGATCTTCCATTACAGCATGTTGGCAGAGACCTCATGGCTCTCAACCCAAAGGCGGGCAGTGAGGAATCCAGAGCCCCCATTATTCTAAAGTCACTGAGCATGGTTGGGAACCTCAGGCAGCATCCTGCAGACCTGGGGTGGTATCTCTTGGCACTCACAGAGGGAGACTCTGGAAAGATCATGGGCAGTCTCAGGATTCCTTGGTCCATGGGCCCAACCTGGACGCAGGTCAGCCAGGTTGCTCAGAGACATCCTTCTCTCCTAGGGCTACTTGGGGCTACTGCTGGGTCTCATGTCTGTCATGGACAGGCAGGTGGCTGTGTGCCTCTTCTCAAGGAGCTGTGCAATCTGGGTCTAAGGAAGTATTAGGGCCAGCTGACAAATCCACAATGTCTAAAAAATATTACACAGTTGAAATCCTGAGGATCCCAAGAAAGGAAGCCCAGCCTGGGATAGAAAAGCAGAGGCCAGGGCCCAGAATCTGCTTCCTTTAGGGCTTGATAGTGCCTGGGCCCTGGAGCCTCATCTCCACAACCCAAGGCCTCCCAAACAGGAGGGAAATGTTTGTCCAGAGGAGGAAAAGTCTTCAGGGACCCCTTGCCTGATCATTTCTACTCTTCTGGGCTCCTCTTGATTGGGACCATAGGATGTAAATTTGAGTGGAGATAGGATCTGGGGGAGGGGGATACTCCTTCAGAAGGCAGGCTCTCCTAATCCTAAAGGCACATCCAATCATCTGGGATGACAGTGTTCATTTGAATAGATTTTGTTGATTGATAGGTTTAAAACAATTTTTGAAAATCCCAGGATCCCCACCTGCTGATGGTGATGGCCAAGCCTGACTACCCAGGTCTCCAAGGAGAGAAAGAGCGGGTAGAGGATGAGAGAGAGTGAATGAGTTAGCCTGGGAATGTTGTAGGGACAGAGAAGCAGGGCAAAAAAGATAGCAGGAAACAGTTCTATTTGGCTGTAGCCAGGTTCAGAGGGTACAGATTTCACTGTAATCACTTAAGTTCCTGAACCCTGAGTTCAGGTAGTTTCAGAACTTTATACCCAATTTGTGTAAGGGGAGGGGCTCAGAAGTTCACAGACTGCAGAAGTTTACATAAAAGCAGCTTTTTCTTTCACTGTTTTTGGCAACTTAATCCTTCAAAGATAAGGCATGAGGTAGGGGGTGATTCTGTGGTGACACAGCCTCAGTTGGAGGCAAAGCCTAAGGGTCAGAGGTCAGGGGTCAGAGGCTGCTCAACAACTTCACCCACAGCTTTAGCCCCAATCACATTTCCATCCCCAGGCTCCCCGCTGGGCCCCTCCCTGCCACCAGAGCTTGGCTTTTGGGGGTAGTAGTCCATAGCTGAGAAGAGCAGGTCCATGGCTAGTTCACTATTATCTAAAGACAAGAAATAGAGTGTTTTATTTTTTGAATATATTTTAATTATACATGGACAAAATAGTTTGGTTATTGATTTATATGTGGTGCTGAGGATTGAATGCAGTGCCTCGGATGTGAGGGACAAGCACTCTGTCACTAAAACACAACCCCAGTCCAAGAAATAGAGTGGTTTAAATAATGGAAAGGCAGAGAGATTATTTTTACATTTCACAAATCTAGTAGCAGCCTGAAGGAAGAACTCTATGTGTGGTGTTATTCCATTTTATCCTAGAAGTTAGCACAGTGCGGTTATATGACTTGTTAGTGCGTGTGAATCATTGGATATAGATGATCCTGATAAGAGAACTGAAAAGCTAACTTTTGACCCTCAGCTATTTGAAAAGTACATGGTAGCCTGGCCATGCTGACCATTTTGGTTTTTCTTGTTTGTGTCATAAGATTGCTGATACAAAAAAGAGTCAGAGATGTTCCTTAGAATGAAGGGAAAATATATAGATGTGATTTATGTAAAAGAAATTGATACAGATGGGTACAGTGGCACACCAGCTTGTTATTTTAGCTGTTGGAAAGAATGAGGCAGAATCATGGCAAGTTCTAGGTCAGCCTAGGAAACTTAGAACATGCCTCAAAATTAAAAGAGGCAGCAGCTAGATGTGTGGCTCAGTGGTAGAGCACAGCTGAGTCCAATTCCCAGGACCACAAATACATATAAAGGACAAGTGGTCCAGTGTTGGGGTTATGGCTCAGCAGTAGAGCGCTTGCCTAGCATGTGTGAGACCCTGGGTTCAATTCTCAGCACCACATAAAAATAAATAAATAAAATAAAGGTATTGTGTCCAAATACAAGTAAAAAATCAATATATTAAAAAAATAAACAGGACAATTGGTCGCATAGCAATTTTTCATAACAAAAAGGTGACTACTGTCACTTGAAAAAGAAGAAACAAGACAGATGGGTATAGAAGGAAGAGGGTCCCCTATGGAAACTCCAGTGGGCTGCAGAGCCTCAAAGTTGGAAGGAAGCCAGCCTTGAGTTCATAGTCAGCCAATTTGGGATAATGAATTAAGCCTTTGAAAGAGCAGAGATACATGACATAAAGAAGTCCTATGAACATGGGATATCACATATGTAAAGGAAGCAGAGAGACTGGCATTTCATGATAAGTAAGCTATTGTTGAATATTTTAACCATAATCTAATTAATAACTGATAACAATTGGCTTTATTATAATTGCACCCAGCCCAATCAAGGAAGGTGTGAATCTGCAGGGCTCCTGTGTGGGGCTGGCAGCACAGGGCAGTGGATCTAAAACAGGAATGGGTTTCAGAGACCAAGAAAGAAGGAACAGGCTGTGGGAACACCCCTGGGGGACACATGGGGCCTCCAGCAGGCTCTTCTTCCCTTCTGTACTTTTGCATGCAATGATCTCCTGGGACTAGGACCTCATCTGCAGTAGCTTGGGGCTGCCAAGACCTGATAGGCCTTATACAGAAGTCTCCAATCCTATCTATAAAGGAAGTCATTTCTGTGACCTTAAGGATGCTGCTCAACAAACCTCAGGTAAGTGGATTGGTTCCTGCCTGCTCCAGGCTTTCCCAAGTTGGGAAATTTCCCCCCATACCATGGTCTCTTTCCAGGTGAAACTGTAGGACTGCAGAATTCTGCACCTGCTCCCACAGGAGAGAAAAAAAAAATTAGTTGTATTTATCTTTGGGTTTTTTTGTAGTGCTTTTAAAATTCATTTATTGACACATATTTACAACAAACATTGAATGGGGTTCATGTTATATCCTCGTTCATACAGAGTGCATTGGTCACTTCCAACAACTCATCTTCCAACCTCTCCTCACCCCTTCCTAGACTCTAATAATCCCTAATCTACATTGATAAACTTTGTGGTTATAAAATTCCACATTTCAGAGAGAACATGCCATACTTGTAGCTCTTTTCATAACAACTGGCTGAGGTAAGCACTCTGGATATGCTTAAGTGAATAATAATGCAGAGTTGATGTCATTGAAGGTAAAAGGACCATTAAACAGAGAGGACTGTGTTCCTATAAGATATAAATATATGTATGCTTCTGACAATTTTTTTAATAACCAATTTTTGATAACCAGGTAACAGTGTCATCACACCCATTCAGGAGCCTGAGGTGGGAGGATTTCAAGTTTTAGAAAGCCTGGGAAATTTAGGAAGACCCTGTCTCAAAAACAAAATTCAAATAAGGTGGCTCTGGTAGAAGAATGTAAAAACTTCTTTTACATTAGGGATATTTTTAAAGGGCTATATTTATACATTTGTCCTTCATTGGGGTTATGCTTCTTGGGTAATTGTATGATCATGTAAGAATAAATATACCTTTACAAAGGTTATTTGATGTACTATGTCTCAGGAACTGTTCTTACTGTTGTTCATATTTTCTTTTTTCTTCTTCAGTACTGGGAATTGAAGCCAGGTCACTAGAACAAAGCTATATCCCCAGGCTTTTTTATCACTTTGAGACAGGGTCTCCTTCAGTTACTCAGCCTCAACTCAGACTTTCACACCTGCCTCAGCCTCCTCATTGCTGGGATTCCAGGTGTGTGTGACAATTGTGCCTGACTGACACATGCATACTTAAAATCCTGAAACCTACTTTTTAAAATTAGCAATTTTGTTCTCACTTCACAGATTGAACAATGACTACCAGCTGTGGCTTAGAAAATTTAAATGACACTTCAATCTATTAAAGGTTGACATAAGAATTTCAATCTGGGGCTGGGGATGTGGCTCAAGCGATAGTGGGCTCATCTGGCATACGTGCAGCCCCGGGTTCAATCCTCAGCACCACATAAAAATAAAGATGTTGTGTCCGCCGAAAACTAAAAAATAAATATTCAAATTCTCTCTCTCTCTCTTTCTTTAAAAAAAGAATTTAAATCTGAACCATATTTGTTTATTTCATATTTAAACTCTATATTTTCCCATCCCTCTTCCCCCACCCCAACCTCTCTCTTCCCCTTAGTCCTTATAATTTAGGAATTCATCAGTAGAGAAACAAAACAGTTAGCTGGGAATTCCAGTCAAGCCTGGAGAATTGATCTCCATCTTCTCTTTAAACAGTCCTCTCTATGGAGAACTCAGCTGCAGCTTTACCTATGGTTTGATTTGGGATAATGAATTAAGCCTTTGTAGAAGCAGAGGTACATGCCCTGAAGAAGAGCTGTGAACATGGGATATCACATATACAAAGGAAACAGAGAGTCTGGCATTTCATAATATGTAAGCCATTGTGAAATATTTTTACCTTAATCTAATTTATAAATGATAACAATTAGATTTATTATCATTGCATCCAAGATGATCGTTTTTCTTTTTTTCATTTGTACTTCCTAGATATATAGGACAGTAGAGTGAAGATGCTTGTGTTTCAACTGCAGTTCATCAGACCCAACCATCTGAAGCAATTTGCATCCAGGAATACCATCATCACCCAACAAATGAACTCTACTTTGAGATTGTGCAAGAGCACCATCAGTATACACCAAATGCTGAGCAGCCACTCAATCCTTTGCCCCCTCTCTCAGCCCTGTCACTGCTTCTTCTGACCTAGAGGTCAAAGTCATGGACGCTTCACTGCTGTGTGAAGTAGGCTCTGGAATCTACAGAGATGACACTAATATCCCAGTTGCCTTTGGCACTGATATTAGAAGATTATGGACCAAGGGTACTCCCTTTCTGTCCTCAGCTGGGAGAACCCTGGTGGGAAAGCCTACCTTTTCACTGGGAACTGCTCTCTAGGCCATGGGGACTGCTATATTGGGCCTGCCCTCCACACAGACACTTGCCTAGAGCCCACACACCATAGTTTTTCCTGCTTGCCTTCCAGGAACCCTATGCCCATGACAGAGAAGAAATCAAATTCAGCCTCAGGAGAGAAGCATGCTGCACAACAACCAGTCAATTGCCTGCCCTGGCAGCTTGTCTTGGTCAAATCCATGTAGTCCAGTTGACAGGCTCCCCAGAGACAGGCAGACTTTTAACCCTGAACCCTGACCACTGAGTCCTAGGAGTACTGAGTGTTCAGATTGGTAAATTTTATTTCTACTTCTGTACCAGAAAAATGTTAAGAATAAAGTCTCCTTGTTTACCTACTAATAGGCAATTGATGTTGTTTTATAGGCCCTCATAATATTTGGATCCCTTGCTCAACAGGATACAGAATGAAGAGAGAAGAGAAGATGGAGGAGTTCTGCAAGGGGTGGGAGACAGGGCTCTGATTCTGAGCTGTGCTGTGGACTGGACGTCAGAGCCTTAGAGAAGCTCTCCTTTGGTAGGCAAAGTGTGGAAGGTATCTAGGGAGAGCAATGCAAAGGTGCCCCAAATCTTGGCCTCAAACAAATGTATCCAAGTTTAGGAAAGAACATATGGGATGGGAGGAGTTCCTTACATGGGAAGTGTGTCTCCTTGGACAGTATTTTCATTCTGCATCTACCTAAGAATGGGCCTGGAGTCTCCAGGTTCTAAGACTCCAAACAGCTGTCCCTGTCCAGCACAGCCTCTCCCAGACACTGGCCTCTCTCAGACTAGTGCCACTCAGATCCAGTTTAATACCCACAGGGAGAGGAGGTCCTGGAAGGCAGATTGCCTGCCTCTGTCACAGGATCCCCATGGTAATGCAATTAACATATATAGAAAATGTACAAATGTCTCTATTTAAACAATTTGTTTCTTGGTGGAAAGGCTTATACAAAAGAAAAACTTTAAAATATCAAGATAAAATTTTGAAAGACATGTTTTCTTTTACCTGTATTTTTGCTCAAATAAAACTTACGTGAAACTAACCTGATAAAGACATCCTAAAAGCAAAAGGATTTTAAATAGTTTTTTATGGAGAATATGTATTTTTAAATATATATTTTTCAGTTGTAGTAGACACAACACCTTTATTTATTTCTCTGTATGTGGTGCTGAGGACCAAACCCAGAGCCCCACACATCCTAGGTAAGCATTGCACCAATGAGCCACAACCCCATCCCAAGAGGAAATTTATTATTTATGGATAAAACCTAAGTCCATTCTTTTGGGGGTTGTTAAAATAAATGACTATAATAAGCTCAAGGCAAGAAGTAAAATGTAAAGGCACTATTGTTTTCCTTCTGTCTTTAGGGACACTGAACACACACAGTTTAAACACAAGGAATAAAGATAACTAGCAATCTGATCAAAAAGCAAAAGCAGATTTCAGACTGAACATCAGAGAATGTCTCTCAAAAGCAGATAACAGCTGGCCCATAGAGAGAGACTTTCAGGAATTAGAAAAGACTGGAGCAGGCAGCCATCAGCACCAGAGCAAACCTCTACAGAGCCACAAAGCCCCTGGCAAATGTCAGAATACTGGGTCATTCCAAGTGTTTGTGGGGAATGTATGCAGCAGTTAGTACTACACACCACTATTATTGGAAAGTAAATGCTGTATTCACCCTAAAGAACAATCTGGCAATGCTCAGTAAAACTCAGGTTATACTCTTTTGAAGGAACAATTATATTTATGTGTACCTGCCCTAGAGAAATTCTCCCACAGGTTCATAAGGACAATTATGTATGGTGATCGGGAAGTAGCAACATGAATGTCCACTGCAGGACAATGGAGAGTTGGGGTGTGCTAAGGTACATCAGAGGCTACTATGTCAGAGTTTGAAGAAGCAGATGAAATGTACATAAAAAGATCTTAGTAACTTGCAAATGGAGTCTTTGAGTGCAGGTTAGTGTAGAGTGCTTGTCTGGCATGCATGAGGTCAATCCCCCAATGCTACCCAAATAAATAACAAATAAACAAACAAATAAATAAATAAATAAAATGAAACAATAATAACAAGAAAAAAACAGGAAATGTTAAAATTCCTTCTAAATAAAATTAGGTATGTCCCCTGAAACTTTTTACATCAATTGAAAATACAATCACCTGAAGAATCAATCACTCCTCTTCCTATACTTTGTCCAAGGTGATCTGTGAAAATGGTTTAGGATTGTCTGGATACACAAAACCCCACACAATCTCACAAATCAAAAGGTTCAAATATTTGTGTTCACTTTTAAAACACAGAGAAACTGTCAAGGCCATCAAGGGTATGCATATCCAAAGGGCCACCAAGTATCTGAAAGATGTCACATTAGAGAGCCAATGTGGCTGGGCTTGTAATTGGTTCTTGC